>NC_064304.1:10323967-10546560 GCF_023373825.1 Bactrocera dorsalis | reverse complement strand
CGAGACAAAAGCAAAACAAACGAATTTTTCTCTCAAATAATTTAACAATTCTATTTTTATTTACACCATAAATTTAAAAGTATTGAAGTGAGTTTTGCAACCTAAACATAAAAAGTGCGCAATAGTTTGAAAGCATACGAGTAAAACAAATATTAGCTTATAAAAACTTAAAATTTCAAGTTATAAGTAAGGAGAAGGAAAAAAAGGTAAATTGATTTAATTGAAGGAAGAGTGTACAAAAATATAGATACCTCCTATTAATTCTGGATGTGGAAACAGAAATTACACCAACGATAAAATATACAAAAAAATAAAGGTTATTTAAAGACGAAACAGCTGGAGGCCGAAAACTAGGCGCAGTAATGAGTAGTGGTAGTGCGAATTCGGAACGCGCCACCACGGGACAAAATTCGAAGACTGATGGAAATACTGTGGACCGAGTTAATGGATGGCTATCGTTTATTGTACCCAGCATGCAGAGGAAAATCACCAAACTAAACTACGACTTAATAGAGGAATGTAAACGGTGTAAGGAAGACTCGAATTTAACAAAAAGCATACGCGATGAGCTTGAAAGGTACGTAAATATGACATTAATTAATAATCAATACTGAAGTAAAATTATAAAAAAAACCCTAACACTTTCATTAACAACTGTTAAATATTTGGTGGTAATGCAATATTACGGTTCGCTGTAGATGTATTAATTGAAATAAAAAACAAAACATTTTGTGTATTAAGGTCCCTGAAAACGTTTCTTATATTCTTGCATACCTGCTAATGCTATATGCATACATATCTGTAAAACTTATATATGTATATCTATATATAAAAGGTTTATATATGCATACATATACATTTATAAAGATATACATATATGTATATGTGTATACATGCACGTGTTCGGCATGGCCACAAAATACTGTTGTCTGAATGTTTAAAAATGCATATGATAATTGAATGTAATTTTAAAATAAAAAACAAAAATTATTTTAATGCCATAAATTACCTGCAATGCATTTGAATATTTACCGATAGAATTTGAGAATGGTATTGGAGGTGAAATTCATGTAATTCGCGTTTCTTTTTAAATATTTTGCTTTTTTTTCTTTTGGAATAACGTATAACAAAGTTTTAATATTAAATATATATATATATTATAATATATTTTTATGTATCTTTATATCTGCTACGAAGTATGTTACAGCCAGAAAGAAACTATTATGAAATTATTAACGGACTGAGTCGATTTAGCTAAGTCCATCATTCTCTGATATCGATATGAAAAAGTCCTTTTCTATAAAGCATATAATCGTCATTCAAACTGAACGATCAAAACCATCAAACTTTTTTATTTGATCAGATATGTCAACGGAATTTGACTCGAATTAATGCTTAGGGCTTCGGTGCAATCTCTGAAATTCTCTAAGAAATTGTTCAGTGCTTATGACTATAGCATATAGCTTTCGACAAACTTACCGATAAACGTCTTCTTTTTTTGTATGGAAATGTTTGTATTTGTGAAGGGTATTGTAATTTCTTTCCAATAAAATTGAACTTTTTTATATTTATTTTTAGCTACTGTCGTGACATACGTCGGGAAGTCGTTAAGAAAATGCGAAATGGTTGCGCTCCACTCTTTATCGCCTGCAAACGGGGTTGTGTGCCGATTGCGGAATACTTAGTCACGGTATGTGAAGCAGATATTGAACAGCGCGGCTTATATGAGGTACCTGAAGATCATACCTTTCATTACGTTACGCCGCTTTGGTGCGCTGTAGTGTCTGGAAAATTGCCGATGGTCAAATATTTAATACGCATTGGCTGTGATATAAATGCAACCTCAGATTCAGGCTCAACGCCGGTGCGCAGCGCTTGTTTTATGACACATGTCGAGATCGGTAAGTGTACCGTTATAATGTAATATGAAATAATTATTTACGAACTGAATTTAATTGAATCAACTGTTAAAATAATACATATGATATTACAGTACAATATTTGGTTGAGGCTGGCGCCGATATCCAAAAACCCAACATTAACGGTGGCACATGTCTGATCAATTCCGTGCAATCACCACAATTATGTTTATATTTATTGAAAAAAGGCGCTGATGTCAACGCCAAAGATATACAAGAAAAGACTGCCCTACATTATGCCATACAGGAACATAGGTTTGTAAAGTCGAATTTTGCACTACTTTTTTTACAAGAGTTTCTTTTTAATTTTGAATAACATAAACAGATTAGAAACTACCAAGTTATTATTGGAACATGGAGCCGATCCATATGTGAAAAGTCGCTACGGTGATGATGCCATGCGCACCGCTTGCATTAAAGGAGCAAGTCAAATTTTCGATTATTTGAAAACACATTTAGAGTACTCACCTAAACGCATGGCCGAGGCTCACGAACTGATCGGTAAGCGAAAATATATTTAGTATGTGCGTTGCGAATTTTTTAATTCGGTTGTTTTGAATAAAATTTGAAATTTTAATTTTTAATACCAAACATTTTTGAAAAAATTTATAATATATTTTTTAATTTAAAAAAATGGAATAAGAAATAAAAAAATATTTGTCATATTAGTAGCTGGAATGAAAAGCGATAGAAAAAATACATTTTGTTAATTGAAACGCTTTAATTGAAAGTAATTTAATATAATTAAGGCAAAAAGATTTAAATCTTGTTGACATTTTATTAAAAATAATCTTTTTTTGGATTAAACATTTTTCTTCCTGTTTAGTATACACCTTTTTTTTAGCGATTGAATATTATTTTTTTCTTGTTTTCAATTTTTTTATCATAGGCTCCACATATTTGGACGAACATAACGAAACTAGAGTGGCGATACTTCATTGGCGATTGGCACATCATATACGCGCTTCACATACACCCTACCTTCGTAAGTAATCACCCTCGTTATATATATTCATACTATTATAATTAAAAATAATAGAAATAATTTATTTTTAAATTATCTTTATTATATTGTGTGTAGAAAAACTACCAATGGTGCCACTGCGTCCAGCCTATGGTAATGCCATTGAGTTTACAACACTTGAAGAGCTCGACAATATTGCTACCGATGTGGATGCAATGCGTATTCAAAGTTTGTTGATATGTGAGCGTATACTTGGCTTAACGCACAAAGATATGCTCTTCCGTTTAACATTTCGTGGCGCATCATATGCGGACTCCCTGCAACTACAACGCTGTATCGATTTGTGGCGTCTCTTGCTAGAGGTGCGTGTTACGCACTTCTCAATATTACATTTCGATACGTGCTATGCCGCCCAAACATTGGTACGTCTAATGATCGATTTGCATGAACGTTATTTGCGTAATGTCGAGCTAGAACACCGCGAAGTAGACATACGTGAATTCTTTGGCGAAGAATTTGAGGATGATGCCGGAAAAGATGAACATTTGCCAGTTTTCGAAGATGTAATTGGTGTTTTCCGCCTACTAAGTGGTACCGTAGCCGAGGCACAACAGCTGTTGCAGATACGGCCGGTGTATCGTAAACAGCAAGAGAATTTCGATCGCATATTAAAATGCATAGCGCATTTGATTTACCTTTTAATTGGTACTTCGGATAAAGCTGACAAAAGAAAAGATGTCTATTATGCTGTCTACGATTTGGTGCATACGAGGGTGCGTAGCGCATGCACTTACGATACGTTGCTGCATTTGTGCGTGTCGCGTTTGAATGTCATCAAGAGCGGTTACTTAAGCGATGAGAACCACTTAAACGTAAGTAGATGAGTATTCTTACTGAAATTTGAATAGAATAATCGAAAATTTTTAAATATTCATATATGTTTACATATTTTTGCTCTAATGCAGATTGTATTTCCCAACGATATGGTTGTTAAACTATTACTAGATTGCGGTATGAATGTGAATGCTAAAAACGAGGCCAAATCAACGGCCTTACATGTTGCCGTACAACCCTATAATTATAGCAATAGAGTGAGTAAAATAAAAAAATTCTTTTTTTTTACTATTATAGACCAATGCAGAGGTCTTTGAAAATCGTGAAAAGTGAAAATAATTTAGAGAAGGTTGAAACCCATTAGAATAGATAGATAAGATAAAAAAAAACAGAAAAGAAGAACTTGGAATGCGAATTTGAATTAAAAATTTTTCAGGGTTATCTTGATTTCCCGCAAAACTGTGAGTCCTATAAAAATATTTTGTCAAATTTGTAGGTAATAAAAAGATCTACAATTCTTGCATTCACACTTTTTTCCATGTAACCTCAAAATTTATGGGAAAAATTCAAATAACCATGCTTTTGGTTTTTTATTTTTTACAATTTATTTTTTTATTTATTTAATACATTTTTTTTTATTTAAAATATTTATTTTTTCTTTTTATTTTGACTTAAAATCGATTTTATATTTAAACAATTTAATTTTATCTCTTTATTTTGATTTAAAATCGAAAAACGCTTAAATTTGTAAACGAAAATTCTCACGTATCGTTCCGTTTTTGTTTTAATCCTGCAACGTCATCCTTAACGTACGTTATATAAAATTTCTGGAGCAAATATAAACCAAAATGGATTTTATTATTCTCTTTATTTAATTTTTTAGTTAAGAGGAAACGAAATTCATATATATTTTTAATTGTTGTACGGAAAAGCAGAACAAAGTAAATAAGGAAAACCTGTAAATTTAAAATCGCGCATCGTCGTTTTGACGAAGAATGACGAAGCAGGGTTAAAGTCGGTAGGATTTTTCTTTGTCGAAGTCCCTACTTTCCGATGGTTTAAAAAATGTTTACACCGTCATAGTAAGTTTTTTTTTTAAATGTAAAAGAAGTAATACCCCACTAAATTCAAACCTGCATTTTTTGCCTGAAATCGAGTTAAACCGTTCCACGACCTCAGATTACTTATAAATTATATTCCCTTTTATTTTTGTTATTTTATCTTTCTTTTCCAATGGGCTTTATTCTACTATGACTTGTTTTTGCTTACAAATCCTATCTACACTTGTCTATTCACTTATAGTTGAAATAATTGTTTCCATTGCTTTTTTACTTTAGATAATACATTTATTATTGGAAAGGGGTGCGGACTTGGATCAACCGAATAAATCAGACGAACGCCCATTTAACTTAATCGCCAGCAATCCCATCAATACAATACCGTTAATCAATTACATGAATCTCAAGTGTATGGCTGCAACTGTAATAAGTAAATATAAAATCCCTTACCACAATCAATTACCGAAATTGCTCGAGCAATTTGTCAGACAACATGAACCTTGAAAAAATACGTAAATGCCAAAAGCATACATATGTTTGAATGTAAACATTTTTCAAACGTATTTACCTACCTAATATTATAAAAAAGAAATAATAATATTAACAAACCATAAATGTGCATATATACAGACTTCAATAATATGGAAATATAAGTGACCAAATTAAAAAAAGAAAATAATAAAAGAATGTATGCTAAACCTCACAGTCAATGTTCGAAAACAATAATCTCTTAGACTGACTAGTTTAACAAACTTTAAAAAGCCGTTGTGCCACGAATTTCCTAACACCTCAATTTGCAGATATTTTAATGTGCGCGTTATTTTTTAATTTACTCATTCAAAAGACATCATATCAATACAAAATCTACAACGGCGCACACAAATATAAGTGTGCAACTTTGCATTGCAGTTACCCCAAAAAAAAAAATTTAGATCGAATTTTCGGTTATTGTTTTCGAACATAGTCATGAATAATCCCATGAATAAGCTGATCACACATATACATTATACAAGGTTATATTCCTAAATTATCATGACAGAAATTTCCCCTAAGTTGTAAATGTAAAACTTGCATAACAAATAGTGTAAGCGCAAAGTAGTGGAACTTCCCTACTGTAGTATATACATATATACATACTGACATATAATAATTCGAGTTCTAAAATACTTATTACAAAACAATTTATTTACAATTATATCTGTTGAGTTCAACGATAGAACTTAGCATACGAATAATACGATACGATAAAAATCTGTTATATTATACAAACATATATACATACATATGAATATGTATACGAGTATATGTATGATATTTGACTCTCATGAGCTTATAAGAAATAGTTACATAAATAGTATAAAAAAATACTACATTACATACTTAACTACATACATGCATATACACAGTATCTTTTAATATACAATACTATAAATGAGAATACATACATACGTACAACATGATATATCTTTTAATATATATACTAAATACATGCATACATATACATTTATAAACCTATAAATAAATATAAATATTGATGAACAAAAATTATTGTTTGAAGTAATTTTGGCACTTGCGTGTGTTGCAGTTTATGAACACCAAGCGGAGGCTTAAAAATTTCATACGATTTTTGTATTTTTTAATATTTATTTTTTCACAAAATTGCTTATCTCTTTTGCCAACAAAATAATTGGTTTTATATGTTGCTGGTAGCACTTTGTAACTGTATCAGTTAATGGAATACTAAGTATAAAGGGAAGACTAAAAAAGACCATTCACACGACAGTCGGGTATAAATAAACGAAACGGAGTCGGGCCAATTCAGCAGCATTCCTCGTAATTACTTGAAGAATGTTTTCTGCCGCTACAACAACCAAAATCTTGTGTACCGAACAGGAGCTAACCATTTGTTGCACGAAGGAAGCCTTAAATTAAATAATTATTGTCCGGTAAGTAATAGGAGTGAGTCAAATTAAAAAAATGTATTGAACCAATCGTTACAATTCTTTAACAACTTTCAAAAGAGGCTCCTTCTACGTCGATGCAGCGCTGCCAGCGAATTTTCCAAGCATTGAAGGCGTCACGGAAGGCATACCCCGGATTAGCCTTGAGAGCCGAGGTGCATGCTGATTGGATCCCCTCTGTCGTCACAAAATGTTTGTCTTTCATTGGCCTTTTCATGCAAGAAAACAAAAATAAGTCCGAGGTTCCACATCTGGGCAGTAGGGCGGCTGCGGGGATGCCGGCTAGGTATCACAAGAAAGGCGGTGTGAGTCGATGGGCAATTTCCAATCGGCTGCGATGTCTTGTTGAACCCAAAATCAGTATTATAACTTTCCGGACAAACTCTGTATACTAATATTATAAAAAGAAGAATTTGACCTTTTTTTCTTTGTATTGAATATGCTCCGAAAATACTTGACGGATTTGAAAAATTCTTTCTCGGTTGGGAAAATATACTCTATTCTCGGTAAATATAGGCTATATTATATTTTCAAAAATGTTAGGAATCCTTACTAAAGGGGAAAAACGGTAATCCAAGGCGTGAAAAAATTACCTAAAAAATTCCTTATATAGCCTGCGCTGCGAAAACTATTGATTATACAACAACGTAAACTACTACGAATGTGCAGAACAAATAATTATCTAAAAAATGCCGCGACAGCATATGTCTAACGGTTATAGTTATAAATAAATAAAAAAAATTTAACCACACAAAGACTTGATTTTGATAGATCAGTTTGTATCGCGGTTATATGCTGTAGTGGACTGATCTAAAAAAAAATCGGGGTTTGTTCCCTTGTCTTGGACAATACTCCATGTCGAATTTTGTGAAAATATCTTGTCCAATAAAAAAATTTTCCATATAAGGACACGGTTTTGTTGGATTAGCTTGTACGACAGCTATATGCTGTAGTGGACCGATCTGAACAATTAATTCGGATATTGTAGTGTTGTCTAGAACAATAATCCATGTCGAATTTTGTGAAGATATCTTGTCAAATAAAAAACTATTCCATACAAGGACTTGATTTTGTTGCATTAGCTCGTATGACAGCTATATGCTGTAGTGGTCCGCCATCAGCGGTTACGCCATATGAGCAGCTTCTTGAGAAGCAAAACACGCCTGCAAAATGACAGAACGATATCTCAAAAACTATGGGACTTGCAGTGGCGGATTAATCTGTAGGCTGAGCGAATGTAGTCTACGACGGCAAATTTTAAGAGACACAAAACATAATTTCAAATCTATAGTACTACGGACATTATACTAAGTACTTAACGCCTTTACATGGAAAATTGCCAAATGCCTTGTAATCAAATGTATCGAATTTCGGTGGTCAGTAGAGGCCGAAATTGAAAAGACTGCAGGCGACAAATCTGTAAAACCGCCACTGGGAACTTCTTACAAATGCTGTGGCAAACTTAATATGCCCTGTTCAGGTTATAATTACAATAATAATAACACACATATGCCAAAATCATTTTATGAACTTTTTATTTTTAATTGAGCGCGTCGCTTAGTTGTTCAGCGCACGCATTTATGGATTCGTTGAGTAAACTGCAGCACGTTTGTTAAACGTTATACTTGTATTATGAAAGCTCTCACCAAACCTACGCTCAGCGACTTCTTGCACTCAACAGGTTGAAGTGAAAAAGCCCAAATATTGGACAATCAGTCGTTGCGGAAACATTGACGAGGTTGTGAGTCAAAAGCATTGTCGCTAATACACGGAAAACAGTGGTGAAACCTATAAACACAGACAGTATTTCGTTTTTTTTTTTTTACTGTAACACTGCGTACGCATATACAAACGAAGGCTACACGCCGTATACAGTGCCAAGCAGCGCGCATGCGTCGCTGACATTGCTACATTATATACACAGGTTTTGGGCGCTGTTGGGCGGCTAAGCGTTCGTGTGGACAGCGGCAATGTTTGAGTGTTGGTGTTGGCGTCAATCATAGCGTACGCTTTATTACCTTGTGTTTGCTACGTTAAACGCTCATGCAGTTAATACATACATATGTATGTACGGATGCGTGTCTATGTGAAAGTGAATCATAGCGTCAAAGTATGTGTGGTTAACAATTTTAATTAATTTTGTTTTCCTTTATTTTATTTAATTTTATTTGGTTTTGCGAGTAAAACGCGAAAATTTCAAAAATATAAACACCAATTTAAACGAAATTCAGTGAGCGGTTTGCTACGGCGGTGATATGTGTTCATTGGCAGCGCGCAAAAGCGGAAATTGTGACGACTGCAAAGCGGTACGGCCACGCAGTCATCAAATTTGCAGTGACAAAGCGAATGATCGCCGCGGAAATTTGCGCTTAAATGAGAAAATTTGGCTGACAGTCCTACTGCTGGCAGCGTGTTTGCTGCACTGCAGCCGTAAGTATACAAAAACAAAGACAAAAGGAAAAGTTGCAAAAAACATTACAACTGAATTAAAATGAACCAGCAGCCATGTCTGTTTATGCGAGTGTGCCAATATGTGTGCGTGTGTGTGTGTAATGCTATGCATTTAAGTTTCATTTGGTCGTGTTTATTTGATTTTCGCTAGAGTTAGTGTCTAAGCTGCTAAGAAAGTGTGGTAACTGTAACAATAGCGAAATTCCAATTCACTTTCAAAGCAAAACCTGTGAAACTGGTGGCGTGGAACGAATAAGTTGTTCGGCAGACATGTGCGAATGCACATACTACATACAGACATATATACATACGTATGTCTTAAATGCTTATGGCTTTAAATAGATACGTGCAGATTTAGAAACAATGAAAACAAAAAAAATTAAAATTAAAAAAAATATAAAAAAAAATATGAAAAAATATAAAAAAACATGAAAAAATATAAATAAATATGAAAAAAATATAAATAAAAAATAAAACATTTAGCGAACTGCTGGAAAAATATTGTAAATAAGTGGCATTAAGTAATAAGAATTTTACAAACAAAGGGGAAAACACACGCAGTGTATATGCATGTATGCATGCTGAAAAATACATAGAGACATACATACATAGTTACAAAAAAAGGTAGAAGTAAATAAATGCAGAGCGCTTTAATTATGAATTTCCGTGAGCACTTTACAAGTTTGTGTCTTAACTCTTTTCATTTCAAAGGCATTTACTGGAGAAATGGCAGCGCTGACTTTGTAATTTTGTACAAGCCCTTCACCAAAATTAAATTGCGACCAACAAACGGAAAAAATAATATTACGCTTATTTTTGTGTTTATTCGAAAAAAAGAAAACAAGCATGAGTCATGCCAAAGAATGGTATATTTGGCGTATTTGTGTGCCTGTTTGTTTGTTACTTTAACAAAGGCCGCTCAGCTTGCTTGTTTCCTCACCTTCGTACAGTATGTGCTAAAAATATGTGCACTTTAAAACATCTGGTATGTAATTTTAGTTCGTAGTAGGCGTAAATGTTTAATGAAATCAATATTTTATAAATTTTCTAACCTCAAAAGCGTTGCATATAATAGTAGTGCGGTATATCTTAAATAAAATAATTTTCAAATTTTTTATTCGAAATATCGGAATGGAAAAAAGTAATAGTAATATTAAAAAAAAAATATGTTAATCACAAGTTTCATATTTTCTCAAAAAGCTTTGCAAATAATGCATTAAAAAAGTATTGAAATAACATTTAAATTAATTTTTTTTGTGTAATGGCGAAAATTTTAATTAAATAATTTTCAAACTTTGTATACTAAATATCGGAATGGAAAAAAATAATTGTTATCCCAAATATCGGATAGCGGATAAAAAAAATTTCAAAATTCTAAATTTTTCGTACTTACTTTTCAACCAGTTTCAGCTATGTTAGAGCTCCATGGCAGTGGTCGCTAAATTTAAGTGTAAATTATTTGCATTTCATCAATTTTTAATGCTGATTTTGAGTTTAAAAATTAAAATTCACAGTTTTAATGCCGATTTTGAGTTTCAAAATTTAAATTCAACTTTTCAATGCCGATTTTCAAAATTAATTTGAGCTTGATTTTGAATTTTTGAAATTATTTTAAATTTTGGAATTGAAAATTGAGTTTTTGAAATTATTTTCAAATTTTCGAATTTAAAATTTAATTTGTACACCAAAATGTTGTAATTAAAAACTAATAAAATGCGTTAAATTTCAATGTCAATGCCAGAATTTTAAGGAAAATTTGATAATCTATTTTATAATTCAAAACTTTTAATTGAATAATAATGAAGGATTGGTGTGAAATTTGTAAAAAGAAAAATATTTTTTTTTACATATGTATTTGTAGGTTATGATTTTGAAAAATAACAAAATACAATTTTAAATCGGTTTATCAAAAAAATGTGGGATAAGAGCCTTCTAAAGTGGATTTTTAATAATTTTTTTCTTAAACTTACATTTTGATTCTTCTTCTTCTATACTGGGGCAGACATCGCTTACGCGGTTTAATAGCCGCGTTTACGTTACAACAATGCGCCAGTCATTTTTCGAGGTTCTTCCCAATCCTGACGGAGTTTTTGGTGCTGCTCAACGTCAGTTTACACAGCCGTATTAGTTTTGCGGGGATACCAAAGTCAGATACCGCGGCATACAGGCAGCTCCTTTTCGTGCTGTCGAAAGCAGCTTTGAAATCGACGAAGAGGTGGCGCGTGTTGATCATCTTTTCACGGGTATTTTCCAAGATTTGGTGGATGATGAATATCTGGTCAGCTGTAGTTGTTTCAGGCCTGAAGCCACACTTTCACACAGTACGCTCGATAGAACCAGATTCTCATACTGATTACTCCGAGGGCAATGATCCGATCAATATCCAATTTCTTCTCCATATAATGGCCTCCACATGGGTTTTTGAATTTCAGGAGGGCAAAAAAGACTAAATCTTTGGGTAAAATTCATATTTTTTAAAAACCGCCCTTTGGTAAACTTTTAACCTTTTAAGGTTGTCACACTTAGTATGTGCCGAAATACTATTCGGTCACTCGGTAAACTACGACTTTTAAAAGATTTGTTTCCCTACTATTTTTTACTTTTCATACCGAATAATCTTGAATATAGAAAAATTGCGCAGCGAAAACAAATACATTCTGATACCGAAATATTTGTTTCGAGACCCAGCTGTGAGTTCCTGGTCTTTAATTGTAATTTTGAATTGAAAGAAGTTTGGCGGCCGATTTTTGCGAATGGTATCCAGAGCGATCGTTTGAGTATTATTTTGAATATGAAAAATGTTGCCTACATTTAGGATGATATTAGAAAGTGACGGCATATCAATGAAATAATTTTCTTATTACATAAAAATATATTAGAAATATATGTCTATTATTTATACGAATTATTAAATTTTCAGTGGCCATTGAAGATGAAGAGGATGGTCCATACCGTGGAAAATATTTAGGCAAAATTAATTCATATCATCACCAGGTGAGTGAAATGAACAAAAACCGCCTCACCTAACTGTGCATTTTTGATTAAAATTATTCTCATTAAACTTTCAAGGTGTCAGGCGATGTGTATGCCGTTAATGAGTACACCTTTCTCATAATCGGTTTCAATTACGATGGCAATGGCGCTGATACATTCTTTTGGGCTGGCGCTTCCAATCGTCCCGGTCCACAGGGTTTCATTGTGCCAGATGAATATGGCAAGTACGTATTAAATTGATCAATAAGCCTAAGCACTGTTCCAATTTAATTGATTTGTTTTTTTTTTTTTAATATTCTCAGAACTAACATACTAGATCGTTATCATAATAAGGATTTCACGCTATCACTGCCCGATCGAAAGAAAATAACCGAAATCAAATGGTTAGCCGTTTACGATCTCAACAATCAGAATAACTTCGGAGATGTTTATATACCGGAAGAATTCGAACCGCCACGTGCACAAGCCGGCGGTACTTTCTCTCGCCGCAGTCACAATGTCAGCAGCAGTGCTCTCGAGATGCTCGACTCTAAGACGATACGCATTAAGGATTTCACTTACGATGGACTGGGTAAGCGTACGTTCTTTTGGACCGGTGTGGGTGCACAACCGTCTAGTCGCGGCAGCAAGATACCCGACGAAATGGGATAGTGAGTATTTGTAGTAAAATGCGATATTACATAATAGACTAAAAACTTTTCTATATTTTTTGTAGCTTGGATCCGATACGGAAATATGAGAAAGAGACTATTACGCTAGAGTTACCCGGTGATAAGACGATTTTTGACATCGATTGGATTAGCATATACGATTTAGCTGATAATGAGAATTTCGGACATGTTTTAATAGCCGACAATCTAAATGTACCACCATCGTTAGTGAAGATAACGCCCTATGAATTCTCGCTGCCAAATTGTCGGCAATTGCATAAGAATTTGCAAGTCTCCTGGGAGGTATTTGGCCCACAAATAACATTACAGCTATCCGGTCAGGTGGAAAAGAATGATTACATGTCTTTTGGTATATCCGGTTCAGATACGTCAAGTCAAATGATTGGCGCCGATGTGGTTGTGGCGTATATCGACGATATACGCGGCTACTCCGTAGACTACAATATTACATCTTTGGCGCCGGTAATAGAATAATGTACCAATAATACAAAAATTGTTTTAATTATTCTAACATTTTAGTGCGTGCAAGTGTTGGGTCAAAATAAGGGTGTCTGTCGCGATGATGTAGTGGGCGGTTTGGACAGTTTTCAGCTTAATACTTATAGCCGTAAAGACGGTATAAATACAATTACTTTTCGGCGAACTCTGATATCATGTGAGTACTCTCCAATTATGACAATTTAAAATTACAAAATTTATAATTTATTATTAGCGGATCCGGGCGATAAAGAAATACGTCTAGACAAAAGTAATTATGTGGTGTGGGCCTTAGGAGAATTGGATTCTAATTCGGAACCGGCATTTCACTTTGTATATCCCAAAAGTGATATACTCATCGATTTCAATACAACTGAGCCGATAAATGATTGTTTCAGCTTTACAAAGGCACCCGAGACACCCATACAGATGTGGGAACGTGTGCGCTTACATGATCCGTGAGTACTACATTGTAACTGTGTATATTGTTAAAAAAAATTCGATGGTATTTTTTTTGTACACTTTCAGTACCCTGCGCACTTTTAATGCATATCTTGGACCCTCGGGCGGTCTGCGTGGCTACCAAGGTATTACTGGGCACGTATCTAGTGGTCTTGCTTGGTACATTAACGGTTATATGACACCTGAGCTCTATTTGAAGCGTGGTCTTACATACGCCTTCAAGGTATTTGCTGTTTTGAAATAAATTATTATAAAGTGAAGAATATATACGAGTATATAACAATTATCGTATTTAACAGGTACGCGGTGGTAACAATCCACATTCGCCAGAACATTATCATCCAATGGTTATAACTGATGAACCGCATGGTGGCTTCGATCGTCTTAGCGATGCAAAGCAAAGTGAAATCCGTGTACTTGCCGGTGTTGAATTTACACGCCGCGGTCGCCCCAAACCCACTGCGGCCGGTCCATTATGCCTTTCCAAATATCCGCTCAGCTATGATCGTCGTTTGGATGATAATTTTCCTAGTTTCAAGAAATTCAATCGTTCACTGATTAGTATTTGTCCCAATGAAGAGCCCGCCATTTTGGAAATCACGCCGAATATTACATGGCCCGATACTGTGTATTATAATAGTTTCACACATGCCAACATGGGTTGGAAAATTCATATTATTGACAGTTTTACAAATATACGAAATGGGGCACTACAAAATGGCGTTACATTTCCCTGTCATTTGGGACTGTTATTATTGTGTGTGCAAATTCTCATTAAATTAATATGTGATTAATGATTGAAAAAGAAGAAAAAAGCACAAATATGCTCCTGCGCTTCATGTAAAACTCTCCGAAAAGAGCAGTTTTTAAACGAGTTAGTAGTGCAACATAAAAATTAAATGCCTTTTCACATTAAATAACTGACTGATTTCAATTTATTTAATAATTTCACTCATTATGCATAAAGACAGCAACCCATACATATTCGCGTGATTATAAATGCATGTTTTTATATATGTACTTAAAAGCATACGCACCGATCCGATAGTCACGTTAAGTTTGTATAAATACTCGTACTTCAACCATTTCGCAGGGTCTTATTGTAAAAGTCACAATGTATTGTAGTTTAGCGCATTTCTATGTAAATAAATGAACTATTGACTATGAAAAGATATATATTTTTCTGTTTGACAATAAATAGTAGGTAATTGTATAATTTATGAAGAAGACACTGTCAAAAAAAAATAAAAGTAACTTACCAGAAAATATATTCCAGCAAAGGATTGTAAAAGGTTATAACGTTTATATTCGCATTTCTCACTCATTTATGCATTTGCACACTTCACAATGTGACAATACCACTATTACTCTCTAATTTTGTAAACACTTTATTTTCAGAACCACACTTTTAAATTATACGATGTTAGTTTACACCATAAATTAATTCAATTTTATTACTGGCGCATTTTAACAGATGTTATAACTCGTTTACAATGGCGGAAAGTAACGAAAATGTTACACAGTGCGATCTAAAACATGAATAGACAATTTTTCTGAATTACAATTTCTATCAACACTTTCGAGCCTAGCTCGCCCAAAAACCACTTCCTACCTAATTTGCATTTACTCACAAATTGAACGCTTAATTAATAACATTTATAGCGAATAAGAAATTCAGTGGAGTAAATTAAACAAGCAAAGATTTTTTTCTGTAATTTATCTGATTTCGTTGTAATTGAAATTTCTTAACTAACAGTTTTATATTGGCGACTAACTAGATGAAAATAGCGGAAACTAACGAAAAGCATATTGGCCACAGATGCAAGGTTGCACTTAAATTATATACATGCATAATGTATATTAATATTATTTGTAATATATAAATATTATTAAAATACTAATTAAATCTTCAATAAATTTTTCGAGGTAAAAAATAAGCAGTTTTATTAACTTAAAACCGAATGATATTTAACCATTTTTATAACACTCTAAACATAAATATTTTCTTGTTCACCTGCAACCCTATTTCCGTTTCTCGTTTTCTTTTCAATTACATTTCTCCTTAAGCTGTGCGGATGCTAATTACTAACTTATTATTTTATTATATTTTTTAAACAAATGGATTTTAAATATTTTTGTTCTGTATAAAAATTGGAATATTTAGTGCGAATAATGAAATGCTCTATAAATTAAAAAAATTTTGTCGTTCTGAAAAGTTATCCTGTGAAATGAAGCTAAGTAGTAACGAGTAGTTACAGTGCAAGTCGCTATTAGTTGCCATTTTTATTTTTTATATTGTAATCTCAAAAGCTTATTGCGGTTATTCAAATATAAAACAAGTAAAAATGTGTTATAATATGTGCAAATTTTAAAAGAATATAAAAGTGCATTGCGTGTGATTAATAAAAATATTGAATGAAAAAGTAAATGGCGGCTATATTCAAGAGAAAATAATTTTGATAATGTGGAGTTTGTTAGGAGTCAATTTGTAATATATAGAACACACGTAAGTACATTAATATAACAAATTTCAACTAATAATTCAAATATAATATGACCTTATAAATATTTCATTCCTATCCCATATTTTTATACCCTAAACAGGCTTTATTAAGTTTACCACAAAGTCACATAAACATGATGAGCTGTTTGGATTTAGCATATCCGTCGGTCCGTCTATCTATATATTTGCGCACTATTCCCTCAATTTTTGAGATATCGATCTGAAATTTTGCATATGTTCTTGTATGGAAATCTTTTTCATTTGACAAGATATCTGCAGGAAATTTGACTCGGATTATTGTCCAAGGCAACAGTACAATAGCCGAAGAAATTGTTCAGTTCGAATTACTACAGCATGTAGATGCCATACAAACAGACCGATTAAAATCAATATGGAGAGCTGTTTATACCTTTTTATGCTATAAGAAATGTACTTTTGAAGGTTATTACAGCATTATAAGGTTTATAATTCTTCATAAATGAAAAATATTAATCTCTCTGCACTTTGTGTGAATTGTTAAGTAAAGACAGCTGTATCGTAATCTGTTGTTGTTTTAAACGCTTAATGATTATTTAGCAATTGAATTTATCGCAACAGTCAATGAATACTTTTTAGTTGACCTTACCATCTAAATTGGTAAAGTGATTTTTCTAGAGAAACCCATATATATTATTTCCCCACCAGGCACTAACTATCTTATTAGAAGGCCCCCTTTTTCGAATATAAACTGACAATAGTATTAATGTTAATAACATTCGCACTTTATTGTGATTTTCAGCATCATAACATTTTATGAATTATAATATAAATTTTGTTTGCAATTTTCTTTATTATTTGTTGTTTTCTAAATACTTAATTATTAATAATGCTGGCTCTGTTTTTTAGCGCGTTCAAATGTTTTGGTGCTGCAAAAATATTTTCAATGTTTCTTGTTCATGGCCTTACGACTTATCTAACAAGTCTTGTTTCATTTTATTATGCTTGTTGTTGTGTGCAGATGCAATAGTTGTCAATTAATTATTCTATTATAGTTTTTTTTTTTTAATTTTTCTTTTTTATGTTTTTTTTTATATATTTTATATAAACTGATAACTGAACTGCATTCTTTCGTTAACGTTTTACTTACATACATACATACACATACCTTATAAATTGAGAAGCACTGCATTTTTGAGTAAATTATATATAATGTATATGTTTCTAATTATACCATATATTTGCTTTTTTCGTATATACATACAATAATGTATACATCTGTATATAACATGATAATTTAATATTTAGAATAATACATATACATACATACTATAGCTAAATATCTTGTATATACGGTTTATAGATGCACATGCATAATTAGTATTCCTGCAGCTGCTATACTGAATATTCATAACATGAAGAGTTTAAACAATAAAAATGTTTAAAACAATAGTTGCAGATTTTATAGAAAAAAAAACAGAAAACATTTTCAATTCTCAAAAATGTGAATTAGTAGTTATTAATAATGAGACAAATTATCAGCAAAAACCAAAAAAATATTGTTACAAAAATACATACAAACAAATTCAACACCTTTGCCAACTTATGATTACACAAATTTTTCTATTTCCATTTTGTGGTTTGTGGAAGAGCATTTCGGCACACTATGAAAAAATGTGAATTAAAGACTTTGGAATCAACTAACAGTTATTTATGCATTTTAATTGAAATACATATTTTTCGAAAATGGTAATAAAATGGTTTAGTTTTCTGTCAACACATTTACTATTTTACACATAAATATTAGCCAATATTTAGAAGTAAACTCCCTAGAAAATCGAAATACCTCTTATAAATGAAATTCAATTGAAAAAATATTTCATGTTGCTGCTGTGGTACTTATGTAAGTAGTATATTATTTCCATATATAGCTTAACGCTGGATTTGGTATTTGACTACATATAAATACCAGGCATTTTTATTACAACAACCCGAAATATACCGGGATTATACCCGAATTTTACTGTTATTTCGAGGGTCTCACCCCGTTTCCATCGAAAACAAAGCAAAAAAAAAACACACATAAATAGAAATAGAAAAAAAAAATTAAAAAATTAAAATGTAATTTAAAAAAGGTTTATTTTAAGAGCACGTAATTACCAATTCTCAGTGGTTCCACTTTAAGCACACAATAACTATCCAAACTGGATATAGCAGTAAGCAAAAAAAGCTTAAAGAAATTCTTTTCGGACAATCGTAAAATAAATCTCGACACATATAATTTGAATAAACAATTTTTGCAATTTTAACAGCTTTTACCAATGGCTTTCGTTGCTATTTCACTTTGCATTCGTTTTATATTTCATGAGTTTGTGTTGTTGTGGAAAATAAATCCAAACAGTTATTTTAAAAGCAATAAAAGTAGTTTTCCCGTCTGTGCAGCTTGCCGAATTATACGCAATTTAAATACGCATGTACATACATATATACCTAGTAAAGTAATTAATTGAATATTACAAACAAACATGTAACTTAAATGTTTCAAATATAATGTTAACCACAAATATTCACTTTCATACGACTTACGCTACTAATAATGACATATAATGTCATTTCGTTTATTTCTATGTTTATTTTTTTCACAAGTTATCAATAATTTGTTAGCTTATTGTGACTATTGCAACTTGCTTTTGCATTTATTTTTGTATTAAATTTAGTTTTATTTTAATCAAAAAATTTTGTTTATTCATTTTTAATTATATGCTTTCGTTTCTTTAAATTAATTTCATGTTTTGTTTTTAATAAGTATTTGATTACTTAAGCGCATGGGCATAATGATCATTATTTAATATTTAAAAACGTTTTTGTCTTAATTAATTGCGTGAATACGCAATGACGTTGAAAATTAATCGGAGTAAAGTTTGAATTTAATGAAATGATGCATATGTGTGTAATTTCTTTTCGTTCTTTTTTCATTTTTTTCGCGTAAGCTTTTAAATGTCTAACTCATTTTTTGTTGTCTTCAAATTAAGTTCTGGCTATTCAACCGCGTCGTTATGATCATTATACGTAGAATATTATAAGAAAAATCATTGTTTCAACACTATGCTCACTGCTTTGCGCCGGTATTCAACAAAAAAAGTGAGTAACACCAATTATTTGTGTATTTATATCTCCTGTTTTTCCTCTTCACTGCTGTGCCAATATTAAATATAATATTGAAATCAAAACAAAATTATGTTATAGAAGAATATTTCACTAACTTTTCTTCTTTTGCTTGTTTTTGCTTTGCTTTGGCAGATTTTTGTGGAATGAAAATGTTCACAGAAATACAAACTGGCGACAGAAAAACTCAAAAGTGTAAATTAGACGTCACAACACTCACTTTTACACAGCAAAATAATAAGAGTACATTTTTTACAAACGTCTTAACCGCTTTATATAAATAAAAATACATTAACTGTAAAAAATTTAAAATTTCTGCATTGCGTTGTGGGGAAAAATATGAAATCGTTAAATCTGGCCAGTTCTACAAATTATCAGATTCTTACAAATCTATGTACGAATATAATGTAAATACTGAAACCGATTTCACTCATTTTGTATTGGCATAAAAAAGTATTCATTTATAATAAGTATGAAAATGAATGAGAAACTGAAATTTTAGTCAAATGCTTTCACACTGTTTTTAATACGCTTATAACATATTACTTTATTTGAAAATCATTGTTAGTTTTTCACGTATGACAAACAATATTGCTCGTCGAGTTCCATGGCTTTCGTTAACTGATAGCACAAAAATTTAAAGTTACTAAGACTAGACTAACTTTACTCCAGCAGTATGGGTGACACTACCAGCCATTTGTTATGTATGTATAAGCATTTCAGAATATTGAAGACTTATTTATGAAAATTATATTGTATTAAAATAATATTAGGCCCTGATTGGTATGATTTTTTATTTTTTTTTCAAAAAATATTAGGCGCTAAATTTATTTTATTTATTTTTTTCAAAATTAAATGACAAGCAGAGCGCACATAAAAGAAAAATGTTAAAATATATATTGTTTGTGTTTGTTGTCATTTATAATTAGCCAATAGCACAAGATTTCCGTTGAACACGCAACTGTAGCGTCGTTTTCGTGTAACATCCTTCAAGAACAACCTACTACCTGTACTATAGCTTGAACATCACGGCATATGCGCTCATAAATAACGCCTTCAATATTTATAGCAATATTTGTCTTTTTTATTATTTCTTAAATATTTTATTTTAGTTTTTGCTCTTCGAAGCATGGTAATGTTAAATATGCCGTTATTAGCTTTGAAATACCTCACTTTTTCACTTAAAAGTTATAGTTTACTAAGATGAAACTACAGTTATTGATATTTTAATTTTTTTCGTTTTGTTTTGTTTCTATTTTTTAATGTGAATTTCCAACTTATTTCATATGTTCGTATTAACGAAAAGAAAAAAATGAGTTATTATTAACAATTTCTGTTTTTATTACAAATTAAGCAAACATATTACTGCATAAATAGTTGTTATTCTTACTGATTTCGCATAAATATTGTATAAAAAACACACTCTTTTCTAAAAGTAGCTGAAAGTCTATAGCCGAGGCAACATTGTTTTAAGGAATTTAACAGAAATGTAATCAGAGTACTGTACAAAGTTTTGGTTTAAGGCGTTCATTGTTTTCTTGTTTTTTCTTCTTATTTTTTTTTTGTGCGCAATAGTAGACGATGTATATTGTTTGGTTTTACTGGCGCAGCCAGCTGTATTTTTCCTTTCCCGCGCTTTAACTCTACTTCTCACACACTTTTTTCTCCACTTTGCTTGCAAGCATGTCGCGAGTGTGTAAGCCGCGTTTGAGTGCAAAACTTAAAAAACTTTACGTTTTTTGTTGTTTCGGCTGAGGCTTGTACACACACACACACACACGCACGACGTGTTATTGCTGTATCAATAATCAACTGCCAATCGAGATTTTGTTTCGTTAATTAATAGCGCTAATAGTGAGTTATATCTAACTATATGTGAATATATATGTATGTATGATGCTATGAGTTGTGACAACGCCTACGCCGACGCATTCGTCTAGACTCTATGTCCGTCCTCGTATTTCGCTTAATATTACGATCAAAAGTTGATCGTATTATTTGTTATTTTGTTTGTTTGCTCTGATTACACAGTACTGATAGCAAGTAGTAGTAGTAGTGAGTGATAGCATTTCCAGCAGCGATAGGTATAAAATTTAGAATTAAGCATAATAATTATTCTTAACGACGCCATAATGGTGGTGGTGGTGATGAAGTAGAACTGAAGTAGATGTGAGAGTTTTAGCTAAAACTTATCCTGAAATATAAACAGATTGTTTGTGGCCGCCACAGCAATTATATTCTCTTGCGGATGCCAAGCTGTGTGTAGTATCTTCTTATTGAAGTCGAGACAATCGACACTAATCTCGTCTTTTTTTCGCTTGCCACCGGTGCAAACTTTACGCGGTTTAAGCACCGTTTTTGGTTTGATAATGTCGCGTGACGCCTCCAATGTGACATCCTTTTTCGAATTGCGATCAAACACTCTGAAGAAATTGTTATAGCTGCCCGTCATTATGGAAGTGTCCTTGCCATTCCAACAACATTCGAATTTGTCGAAAATACAGTCATTCTCATACAGTGAACAGAGTTTAATGCGTAAGTATTCGTGAACCTGTTGTAAAATAAACAATTACTTAGTTATTTATATGCGATGAATTGTTGAAGAAAAAAAACTAACCGGATAAGTTTCAATTGGTTTTGTTTCCATGTGTAAATCCCATACTTTAATACTTAAATAGTCCCTAGAGATCATATAACGACCCGAATTGCTTAGCTTTACATCGCTTATAGAGCTTATTATTTCGCTAAAGAAGCTGCGATTCGTTGGATTCTCCGGCTCCTCGAACTGTTTGCTATGTCGGTCGCACAGCGCAGCTGAACGCATATCACATAGACGTATTGTGCCCTTCGAGCTCGAGTACACGAATACATTGCATTCGGTTGGATGGAATTCGGCAGCGGTTATGACCTCCGTTAGCTCTTCCATGTTAGCTGGCTTAATATCGACTATATTGAAACTTTGATCGGTCACCTCAAGATGCCACAGATTGATTCGTAAATCATCGGCGGACAGATAAGTCTCTTGGTCAGAATTAACGCTAATTGAATTGATGTGATAGGTGTGTGCATTGGCGTAGTTGCGGCGTGGTGACGCTTCCACCATAAGTGGAATTTGCTTAACTGAAGGAACTTTTAAGCCAGTTATATTTTGCGGATCCTTCGCCAGACCGCTCTCCTCCTTTGTATTATAGCCCTCAAACGACTTATCCCGTTCACTGACCTTCCATAACTTAACCGTCTTATCGTTGGTTGATAATAAAAAGTGCGCAGGATTCTTTCTTCGCAGCCATCGTATCTTATTGATTTTCTCCTCTATTTCCAATGACTTTAGGTAATCGAACTCGGGTTCATGCGATTGAAAGGTTGAGTAAACATTATATTCCCCGCGACGTGGTATTGCCGTTTTCGACATTGGATCGCGCTGTTCAAAAACAAATTATTTAGTGAATAGATATTAAAATTTAAAATATTTTGTAAAATATTTGCCATACCTGAAAGATGACAACACGTCCACCTTTATCACCTGTTGCCAGCAATTCACCATCATGATTGAATTCCACACAGGATATAATATCAGCATCGGTGACGTCATCGTCTAAGGCGCCTTTTATCTGTGAGAAGCACCAGGAAGCTTCTCCATTACCTGAATAGAAAAATTAAAAAATATAAAAAACAAAATTAGTTAAAATGAAAAATATCAATTATTTGCTGAATATACAATACGGCATATTACAAGTAATTATTTGATGCTAATTTTTGGGTTAGGTAAAGTTATCAATAATTATGCAAATGTAAACCTGCTCAGGCTCATATTACTTTTCACAGCTACTCTAAAATTATTTGGTTCTAATTTCTTAAACTTTTAACTGCCGCTTCTCCGAATAACAGTTGCAGATTCAACTCTTTCTCCACTTTTCAGCGGCAGCATTACGATTTAATATTTCAGTTATCGTGGTTTACGTTTAATATTGCACATACACATACAAATATATTCACACGAATATTATTGTATAATGCTAGCCACTAAAATGATAAATAAAAAATATACAAACTAATTTGATCAACGCACATTCGCACTGCATCAAATACAGGGGGTTTCAGGAATTTTGTTGTAAAGTACACTTTTTAGTTAATTATCGAATTAGCATACTATCCTTTTTGCATTTAGATAGTAACTATGTGCAACATTTTATTTTGTTTTAATTAAAAAAACGTTAACTTCAGTTGTACCGAGGCTATAATACCTTCACAAATAAAAAAACAAAATTGATTTTGACAATCAATCTGCACCGTTGCATTGGACAATAATCCATGCCAAATTTCGTAAACAAAATAACTTGTCAAATAAAAACGTTGCCATATAGTCTCATAAGGTCTTGTTTTTGATTTTTCAATTTGTATAGTGTTTTATGCTAATGCGACAAATTTCAAATCGGTATGTCAAAAACTGAAAATGTAGTTTGCGTGAATCTAGACTCACGGACCCTCTTAAGCGTATTATAAAAAATTGTAGGCTTAGCATCCATAAGAACACCCTTTAGAGCGAACGTAAATAGCATTATGACAGTGTAGAAGGCAATATGACTATGTATGTACATACATTTATAGTATGTACCTACTAATAACGAATTAATTTCATTATCGATGGCTGCCTGAGGCCGCAAATGCGTCATCAACTACTTTTGCTTGAACTAACTTATCCACATTGAGATTTTAATTGATTTTTAAGTGTATATACTCACAACAATTATTTAAAAACAGCGATAATGATAAAAATAATAATATAAGTTCATGATTCCTCTCAACATTTTTGATGTCACCAACAAAACGTTTGTTGGTATCGTGTTTTAAGGGCGAATAAATAATAATAAGATTAAACTTAACATGTGGTAGTTATATGTAGTGCAGTTCCACATTAAGGACAGGTCTTATAGCGGGACAAATTTCTTGAACACGTTTACATTAATATTTTTATAAAATACCGAACCTATATACATACATACATATATAATAGATCTGTAGAAATGTAGTTCTAAATTGCCTATATGTGAAGAGCTCTCAAAGCCGAACAAACACACTGCCACGATAGGTGTCCCGTTATGAGGAACCTCATACATGTATAGCTATTTTTGTGAAACCATTTAGTCAATACTCCTATAAACATGTTTTTTAAACTAAGTAAAGGTAGTAACCTTAAACTATCGATATCGAGTTCCTCAGTTCTTGGAATATCGATCCGAAATTTTGCACAAGTTTTTTCCTTTACGAGAAAGTCTATACCTGTCAGCATGGCATGGCCATTGTCATGATATCTTCACGAAATTTAGAAAGTATTAAAGTCTCAGGCAACCGGACAATCTCCGAACAAATTGTTCACATCGGACTAATATAGCATATAGTTGTCATACAAACTGACCGATAAAAATAAAGTTATTGTATAAAAACTTTTTGGCTGACGATTCTATGCAAACGAAGTCACCGGGTTTTCTGCCATCATGAGCACATACATATATTTTGCGCATATACATTATGTAATATATGAATTTGTCTTTTTACAAGTCTCCGATTACTTTTGTTACTAACTAAACACTTCCTGACCTCATTCAACAAACATGTGCATGTGTTTACATACAAACAAAAAATACTTGTAGATGAATGCGTCTGCTGTCAATTCATGTGTGTATGGTATCGTGTGCCGGCAAATAAAAAGCAAAAATTGAAAATCGACGTCATTGTTTAAATTCTTATTGATTTGAAAAAAATGCAATAATTACGCCATGAATGAAAGTAGAACAACAAACATTTGGAAATTCAGAATATTTAGATTTGAATATACTTTTTGTATAAATAGAATGTAGCAAGCGGAAAACTACAATAAATATTTGCATCGAGTCAGTGAATTGTTGCTCAGTTGTGGATTGTGGCATGTTTTCATAATGGGCTCAGCAAAGACGTACGCACGATAGATAATAAACAAATTTCTATTTTTAGTTTTGGGGTTTGATTTGTGGCAAGGTCATGCATATCGGAAGTAATGGATGTTGAGGGGTAACAAGCGCTATGGTAGTATCGTTGGTGGTAAAGACTAATTTCCAGTGACTTGTACATTTTTATAGACGGTAACAACACAATATGTCTACTTGAACTAGTAAGACATTTCAAATGTTTTGGCACGCAAATACATATACAGATTATTTTTGTGTAATTTCTTTTTATTTACGAAATATCTGTCGATATCAATAATGCAAATGCATTAATACGTCAAAAGCAATTTATGTATGTTCTTACAACCATAACGGACGCAACGCGAACAGGAGAAAATATTAGTATTTACTCGGCCTTTCCAGGTCAAGGAATCACTCATGCCAGTATAAGAAAAAAAAAAAAAGAAAAAAAAATGTGTTATTGTGTCTGCTTCTGGCAGGCATAGCAACAATGGTATCGTATTTATATACAATGCTCCTAACAATTATGTGTAGTTCATGCCCTCCTGGTTTTTCAAAAAGCTATTTTCTGGCCATTATTTTTAATGGCACAGCAATTCGCTGTTTTCTTTCACAATATATACATATACTTTATAAACCATAGAATTTTTTTTATCAGCTCTAAACATTTAAAAGACTGCACAGTCTTTCTGCTGTGATTTTTCCTGTAATTTTAATTGAGCAATGAATTATGAAAAACTCAACTCAAGTATTATTCAAAACTTTCGCTAACGTTTATTTAATAAAATTTAAACCATAAGCTGAAGTAAAACATAAAATACTCTAGGAATCTAGTAAAAACAATTTCCTTCAAACATATGTACATACATACATGTATGTATACTAAAGGGGGAACTTACCGGCCATGACAACTTAGCAATGTGCTGGATGCAGCAGCTACTTATGGCGACTGTGGTGACAATTTAATCTTTGTGTTTTAGTTCTCGAATATATCAGGATGACTTGGTGACAAAGTGTTCAATAAAAAATATTGAAAACAACAATAACTTTGCACAATTTCACTTATTAATATTATAGCACTTTTGTCTTCTCGTTTATATTTTTAACTTATGTCTTTTTTCTACTTGCCTATACATTAAATTTATTTTTATTTTGTGGTTTTGAAGAAAAAAGTGCTTTGACTTGATTTTTCACGTATTCTATCATATATTCTCTTTACGCATATTCAATTCGCACACTATAGTAGAAAAAAAAACAAAGAAAACAATGAA
This sequence comes from Bactrocera dorsalis, assembly GCF_023373825.1. Lineage (NCBI taxonomy): Eukaryota > Metazoa > Arthropoda > Insecta > Diptera > Tephritidae > Bactrocera > Bactrocera dorsalis. The sequence goes on along the minus strand of NC_064304.1, from coordinate 10,519,909 downwards.
AAAAATTAGCCGACGAACAACGAATTTGCACACTTTTTCTTTACACTCGTTCGTTCACTTTCTGTATGTTTTGTTGTTTGTGAAGTAAAACAAATGCATGCAGCCACAGGCGGCGGCGTTGTCGAAAACTACAGCGACCGGTGGTTGTAGTGCTAGAAAAAATCGTATAAAAACGTCAAACATATAAAAGGTGCAAAAGCAGAAAAGAAGTGTAACGCGCCATATTACTACTATTCGGTGTTTGCTATGCTTTATGCTAACGAAAACGTGCAATAGCGGGTGGAAATTCCCAAACACATTCCGAATGACAGTAGAAAGTGCAATTTTCGTTTTATTTTGCTTTTTCCTTTAGACAATGTTGATTTTGTTAGCTTCTTTCCTTTTCACCCTCCCCACTTTACAGCATATTTCTTATATTTGTAGTAATTAGTTGCCTTCAATGACCCTTACTGAAAGTGGTCTAATTCTTCAAGTCGTCTACCTGTATTTATTCAATACAACGCATAACCTTCAATATTTTATTGTATATATACATATATCTGTCGTGGGATAATGTATTTATACCGGTTTAAAATTACATCTTTTTACAAAAGAAAACTTTTGCATGAAACTCTAGAGCCTATTTTTTTTTATTTCACACGCACCGCGTGACTTGTTTTACTTATTTTATTTTTCGAATATCTTCTATGTTAGAACTTGCAATTTCTACAATTGCTCGATATTCACTTAACATATAACATCCATATGAACACTCTTTGTGGCCAATTGTTCGCGTTTGTGGAAGTTTACACTTTTAAAGATAGGTATAATAAACTATATTTTAATAACACTGATACAAGTGTAAATAACTTCACTTCGCACGATTATCGTTTCACATTCATATGACAAATTTGGAATGAATAAGATAATACAACTGAAACTTTGATTTATTTCGCGTTAATACTACATTCGTCTTGTGTTTCTAATCTTGCAAATCGTTTCAACATTTTACTCCATTGCTTTTACGATAATTTTTATTCATTTATTATTTGTGCTTTGTTCGTTTACGAGTTTGCCTGTCGTTTGCTAGTCAAAATGATTCTCGTTGCTTCGCAATTTACGGCGGCGACGGCAGCTGCGAACCAATGCGACGAAGTTCGCACTAAATCACAATTATGGTTGTTGTTGCATTTGTGGTACCTTCATGGCGACTTGCAAATTTATCTAGTTTTTCCTTACACTTTTCGCTCAATACATTCGTCGCACTACCACAGACATTAAATAATTTTTAACTTATGACTATTTTAATAAACGTGCACACCTTTTAAACACTTAAAATTGACAATGAAATGCCGAAAAAATTGTGGAGAAACACCGCAAAGAACTTCGCGACTGCTTAAAACAAATTACGAATTTAGAATGGCAACAATTCAGAGTTGCCAATATCAAATTAATAACTATACAATATTATGAAACATCTTACAATTGCGTGCATTATTAAATTAAAATATAATTAAGTGCTAACAATTTCATAAATATAAGTTCTTTTAATAAAATAAAATAAAAAAAAGATAACTATCAAGTATATATTATTATATATTATACTTGTACGCATATTTAAAGAAATGTCAAGTGCAGAAATGTTTCCGAAAAACTGTGGTGTGATTAAGTAAACTGTTGCAACACTGTTCAGCTGTGTTTGTTTTGTTTTATTTTCTTTGGTCAATAATCGATAATAAACAGTCGTGGCGACAAGCAAAACGAAATTAGTAAATTTATCTACAATTATTGTATATAAGTTTTTAAAGATAAAACATTTATTGCGCTAGATATTACAACCAAATAATGGCTGCTTTGAGGAAAATTATTTTCTTTTGTCAGCCTAAAGCTGAACTATTTAGAAGGAGATACTAAAAAGCTTATAGTTAACTCAAATTATTTTATCCACAGGGTGCTGCATATAATTTAAGTTTTGAATTTAGCCGAATTATTTCGCGTAAATTTTGTTGTTTGTTACGTTTTTCACATTTTACCTATCTCTTATTTCTTACTCGAATGCATTTACTGTTAACTTACTCTGTATTTTTTTAGTGCCATTCATATTTATGGCCGTATTAAGCATATTTCCAATTTTCGTGAAACTCGATTGACGCATAAATGTGCGTGGCGGTATGGGCGGTGGTGGTTCTGGTTCCAATATTGAAGTTGGCTTCCAGCGCTCCATTTTTGGGCTCTTTTCACTGCTTGAAAGAGTTTTCCAATCCATTTTATTTAGCTGAAATTAATTTAAAGTAAACTTAATTATTATGATAATCACATTCAAATAAAATTCATATTATTTTAATGATTTAATTGATACGAGTTTGAAACAAGGTGGCGAATTTTTTAATTAAAAAAAGTTATGATTAAAAATTTAATTTTCGACGTGTTTGGGCTTAATAATTTAAATTTTATTTCCTAATTTATTAGTAAAAAGTTTTAATATCATTTTGGATTAAAAACTGAGAACAAATTTTTTAATTTAAAAAATCACGTAACAGACAAAAAATTAGTTTTCAAATGAAAAGTCGTACCAGCGAAGCGATTTTTTTAACTGAAATACTATAATTAAAAGTAATTATTTATAAATAAGACTAAAAGTGCTAAACTATGTTGATATTTTATTAAAAATAAGCTTTCCTTTGCAAAAGATAAACAAAATGGCAGAGCTCGAGATTCGCAAACGTGAAAAAATGTAAATTTTAAATTATAAGCTCGGAATTAATTTTTTTTTATTTTTCTATCCGGTATTAGGGATTTAAAATTTCTTAAAAAAATGTTGGAGATTATTTAAAAAATTTTTGAAATTTTTTTTCCTTTGAAGCTGGTATTTATTTCAAAAATTTAAAAAAAAAAATGGGAATTCAAAATTATTTCTTTTTTTAAATTTTGAAGATTATTTAAGGTAATTTTTTGGATTACATTTCTTTGTACATTTTCAAGCTGGTATTTATTTTAAAAATATATATTCTAAGATTCTCGAATTACAAATAAATTAAATTTTAATTCAAATGTTAACGAAATTATATTTTTAATGCATTTTGTGCAAACCTATGTATTTGAACAGAATTTATCTTTAATATGCATATTTGGACTTACATACATATAATTTCTAAGAGATGTTGATTTTATAGGTTATGTAACGTTAATTGGTATGCTAATACTAAACACATAAGTATTTTGGCTTTTAGTAACGCCATTGTTTGTGCATGTTTGAATATAAATGTACATATACATATATAATTTTAAACGGCGCACGGTCAATATACATTATTTGTCAAAGCTGTTGGTTAAACACTTTCCATAGATTTTCTTAACAATTTCGCTACTAATTTGCGTCTCCAGTTCAATAATCTCCTATTCTACATCTTTTTTATACACAAGTTGGCGCTCTGGCACACCACTGTACAAGTCGTTTAAATATGTTTTTCCAGTTAATAATTTGTGTAAGTAAATATTTGCATGGTGCACACGGCGTATGCGTGATTTTCATTAGTTGACAAGTGATAAATGTCGCGCATACGCGGTGTACAACCATACAATTTCCATTCATACACATATGCACATACAAATCTACATATATTATGTACATTAAAACATAGTTTGAATATGCATATTTGAATGAGGCTTTTTTCCTTGGAGTATTTGCATTATTTGTGACATATTAACCGTTCATTTATTAGTAACTTCGCCTCGTCTAGTATGTACAAGCTATGTATATATAGTATGTGTCTCTTGAGCCAATTAAGCAACAATAGTGTTATACATTTATATATAGCTGCATACATACATACATTTGTAGGAGTATTATTAAGAGTGGGGCATGTAGTTGTTGTAAAATTGACAGATCATGCATGCGCTTGATCTGTCACTCGTTTTGTCAAACAATTAGCACATTTCCATTGTAACTGTTACATAAATAGGGAGAAGCAGCGAGAAGCTGTTTGTAGCCACTGTTTTGGCAGGTGAATAAATATTTTTTCTAAGGCACTATAAATCAGAGTTGTGATATTGCGTGAATATTTATCTTTTTCGAAGTTGTTTATCTACTTGCGTGGCTTCCTTCCTTTTCGTACACAAAACTTTCAAAATATAGCGAATTTCTTCATTATTTCCACTAATTTTTGAACAGCCGTAAGGTTTTTTCAACTTCTTGGAATTAATTTTTTTGATTAAATGAAGCTTAAAATCCCACCTTTCCAACACTATATGGTATAACACAATGCGATTGGTGGTACTGGAGCTGTACGACTGCAACGACATCTATTGACAAAATACGAAAACAATTTTTCGAATACCTAATATATATGTATATTATTTTATGATAAACTAAATCACCAATTCGAATTCAGCAATACCATTGAGAAAAGCTTTACAGTGCATTTCAAAACCAGTGCTATTATTTAAAAACAGTTATAATCTCCGTATAAAAATCCACTTAATAAATTTACATATTCGTAGCTGGTGAAAATTGTTTAAATAAGCAATATATTTTAATTTCAATTTGTACACACGCCGCGCTTTTGAAGATTTCATCGCTTCGTATACTTGAATTTGACGCGTTACGTTTTGATATTGTTTATAACAATTTGCAGTTTCGTAAATATGTTATCACGCTGTGTCAATAACGAATGAGAAATACGGAGAAGAATGCGCCAGATTACTTTATTTTGTTTATAGAAAAAATTAAGCAAATTATTTGCTTAGTAATAATGCAATAGACACATACAAATGTTTACAGGCTTAGTTGAACTATCTGTCTGCTGGTTAGTTGGATAGAAAGATACATATATATATATATGTATATATTTGCACTCATACATAGGTATTATTGACTGAGTGGGAGGAAATCGGCATGTTATTTATCATATGTATGTCATTTTTGTTTTTGTTAATAAAAAAATAATGGTTAAATAACTAAACAAGAAAAAACATTAATACCCTTCATAGGTGCATTTTTTATAGAATAAAAGGGTATAAAAAGACCTTTATCTTAATTTGAAAGATCAGTTTGCATGACAGCCAGATATTAACCTATCATTAGCAAGGCCGGCTCAAAATAGGAATAGAAAGCCTTAGAATCAACGATCGACATTGGAACAAGCACTAATCAGCAGAGGAAAAAATACTGGAACACGAAAGTGGAACATTTCGAAACAATAAACTTCGAAATTAAACTCAGCAATAGACAACCAGAACCCAAGTAGCAGCTCCCCCAACATTGCAAGGAAATTTGTCGAGCACACAATGCTTAATACAACAGGAACCTGTCCAAAATCAATGCACAAGGCTTCCCACAATGAACATAAAGCAGCAGTTTACTGGTGGACTGGGAGTATCGCCAAACTCAGACGCACATGCCTTCGCCTTTGCAGATCCTAGACGAGATCCAGGCGCAGAGGAGCCACATCGCGGGAAGTCGAGCAATATAAAGCAACTAAAGCACGCCGTCTCTGATAGCAAAAAGAAAAAAATGGAGGAAATACGCTAGGATATTAAAAAAACTCATTGGAGCCTTGGATATAAAATAGTACTGAAAAAACTCGAGGCTGGAACAAAGCAAGTTGACTTTACCGCTGTCAAAATGGATCACAACGTAAATGACCTCTTCTCCACACACGAAAAAAGAGCTAGTGATCCAAAACAGACTGTAAGATTTACCCTCGAAGGGCTGCAGGTAGTCAGTGGCGAGCTCAAGGTCAACAAATCACCCGGCAAGGACGGCATCCCAGCAAAATTTTTTAAAATAATCGCTGCAGAGAGACTGGCAGTACCAATAAATATATACAACGCCTCTGCCTCGAAGCCGGCATATTCCCAGAACCATGGAAAAAGCAACGGCTGGTGCTAATCAATAAGTGAAAAGAAGATTCCAACTTGCCATCAGCATTCCATTCACTATGCATGCTTCACACAGCTGGAAAGCTCTATGAATGGCTACTTAAAACTCAGACTCGGACTCGAAGCGGCTATCAACGAAGCTGGAGAACTCTCCCCTAGATAATACGGCTTTAGACCCGTTAGATCAACTCTAAGAGCATAAAATGCGCCATTGAAAGTGTAGATAACTACAAAAGAATAGTGTTGCTGGCGACTTTAGATGTCCGAAACGCCTTCAACAGCGCTAGATGGGTAGATATGATCGATGCTCTTGAAAAAAGCTTTAAAACTTTAGTAACAGCAAAATGCTGCACCAAACTAGAGAGGGATCACAACAGATAGCAGTCAAGTGGAGACCGCTACACCAATTTAAATGAAGCAATGAAACAACCAAAAAAAAAACAAAAAAACGGTATTCTCGAGTAAGCCACCCAACAGTTCATCAAACGAAAACGATTTTTCATGATTTGATTGAACTGACAACTCAAACGCTGAGCGAACTGACAAACATTTGTCATAACGACATTTGCCAACATTTCGCCACAATGACGTCAGCAAAGCGTCTAACAACCAATTCGCTGAATACGAGCAACGAGGAAGACATTTATGATGTGTAATTGTCGCTGGTGGTGGTATATTCGTAAGGGCTTTCGCGGCTGGTATGGCGATCTACGTTGGCAGTAGAGTACATTTATTGACCAAGTTAGTTGCTCGTGTGTAGATATTGAGATGGCAGCTAGTATATGTATATACACTTTTAAGCAAGCATATATGCACAATAGTTTGTTGTTGTTATTTATACAGTGTTTCTGTTTTTGTTTTGTTTTTCTGTTGTACGCCCTATTCTTGTGCAATGTTTACAATAATGCATACATACATACATACATCTACCATAACTGAGTATTTGCTTAGCCGCACTTGTGAATGCTGTGCTCAACGTGGCGCTAATGACCGTAAAGAGGCAAAAGAAAATATTCAAGTGCAGGACAAGTAAGGCTTCGTAGTCGGTCAGTTGGTGACTGAAATCGTGTGGCGTACTGCCCCACCCGTCTGCTCCCTGAACGCGCTGTAGCCAAGCGCAAAAGATGACCGTCAATAAAGATCGAATGGACTAGCCACTTTCAGTGCGTCTCTCCGCAAATACTTGTTTGTGTGACTGTGTGGGTGAAAGCAAATGGCTTGTTAGCAGTTGTCCTAGCAGAGAAATTTGTAAAACTTCTCCAGCTTGGGAGCGTGTTCGAGCGGTGTGGAGCGCTTTCTTCTAATAGTGACGGAACTAATTATTAGTTTTTTAAATTTTTTTTATAGAATTTTTTTGGGGGTTTCTTGCACATACTGGTTTACTTCACCACATTACCACCCGGAGTAAAAACCACGAATATTTTAAGACATGTGCGGCAGTGCTGAATTGTCTGATCTACACCGTTTGAATGCTCAATTAACCGGATGCTAACATTATACAACAATATTAATAAACGTATATGTATATAAAAAAAATATTTGCACATATTAACCTAGGAATAAGACGTTGACACTGTGAACCAGAACTTGGCTCGCTTTTGCGTTTGTGGCCTCTAAAACTGCACAACAAAACAAATAACAATAGTAATAATATTGATACCCACATACAAGAATATACATAAACATATGTATATACATAGGTATATAGACGGACAAGAAAGAGCAACGAAAACAAACAAATTATGTTCGAAACCATAGAAATACATTTAATTGAGCAAAAAGGAAAAAAAAAAACAAATATTTGGATAGAGGAAAGAGAGCTGAGGCAGCTTGCGTTAACGACGAAAAGACAAATAAATTATTATATATCTTGAAATAAAATAAAAGTAAAAAAAAAATTAAAAAATAAAAAAAAAATAAATTAAAATAAAATAAAATAAATTAAAACAAAATAAAATGAAATAAAATAAAATAAAATAAAATAAAATAAAATAAAATAAAATAAAATAAAATAAAATAAAATAAAATAAAATAAAATAAAATGAAATGAAATAAAATAAAATAAAACAAAATTAAATAAAATAAAATAAAACGAAATAAAATAAAATAAAATAAAATGAAATAAAATAAAAGTAAAAAAAAATTAAAAAATAAAAAAATAAAAAAAATAAAATAATAAAAAAAAAATAAAATAAAAAAATAAAATAAAAAAATAAAATAAAAAAATAAATAAAATAAAAACAAAAATAAAAAAAAAATTAAAAAAAATAAAATAAAATAAAATGAAAAATAAAATAAAATTAAAAGAAAACATAATAAATTAAAATAAATGAAAATAAAATAAAATAAATAAAATAAAATAAAAGAAAATGAAATAAATAAAACAAAATAAAATAAAATAAAAAAATTTAAAATAAAATAAATAAAATAAAATAAAATAAAATAAAATAAAATAAAATAAAATAAAAATATAAAAAAGTAACTAATAAAATAATAAAAAAAAATCAAAAAAAAATTAATAAAATAAAATGAAATAAAATAAAATAATGTAAACTAAATTAAAAATAAATAAAATTAAAATAAAATAAAATGAAATGAAATAAAATTAAATAAAATAAAACAAAATAAAATAAAATAAAATAAAATAAAACGAAATAAAATAAAATAAAATAAAATAAAATAAAATAAAATAAAATAAAATAAAATAAATTAAAACAAAATAAAATGAAATAAAATAAAATAAAATAAAATGAAATAAAATAAAATGAAATTAAAAATAATATAAAATTAAATAAAATAAAATAAAATAAAATAAAACAAATAAAATAAAATAAAATAAAATAAAATAAAATAAAATAAAATAAAAAATGAAATAAAATAAAATAAATGAAATAAACTAAAATAAAATAGAATAAAATAAAATAAAATAAAATAAAATAAAATAAAATAAAATGAAATAAAATAAAATAAAATAATATAAAAAAAATAAAATAAAATAAATAAAATACAATACAAAAAAATAAAATAAAATAAAATAAAATAAAATAAAATAAAATAAAATAAAATAAATTAAAACAAAATAAAATGAAATAAAATAAAATAAAATAAAACAAAATTAAATAAAATAAAATAAAACAAAATAAAATGAAATAAAATAAAATAAAATAAAACAAAATTAAATAAAATAAAATAAAACGAAATAAAATAAAATAAAATAAAATAAAATAAAATAAAATAAAATAAAATAAAATAAAATAAAAATAAAATGAAATATAATAAATTAAATTAAAATAAAATAAAATTGATTTAAAAAAAATTTTTAAATTTTAAAAACTTTTAGTACCTAAAAATAAATGCCTGTATTATAAGGTTATAAATGCAATATTTTTGATTCTTACGGCAGTTGGGTCTAAGAAATCAGAACGGAACCGGTGTTTTATTCCGCCAAGGACTGTCCATTCAGCACCTTTCCTCGAAATGGCTTTGGAAATATTCTGTGCCGCTCCAGCAGCAACAAAAACAACAACAACAGCAACAGTGATAGCTCTTCATAACTTTGTGTGCCTAGCACATAATCGTAGTGATAAACATAATTCATTAAAGTTTATACGAAACAAAAAACATAAATTCAGTTTTGGTACCGAAATCTTTAAAAATGTCACCAGCTAGTCAGGTGTAAAAAAAAGTACCGTGTTAAGTAAAAATCATATATGTATGCCAAATTCGTTGTAGACATCGCAATACATAAACACATGTATGGTCTGAACAAAATTTGGGTGTTTTTTAACAGAAAGAGTGTAAGGGAGAAAGAGAGCGCGAGCGAGAATATTTGTATTAATTTTTTGTCACGTGTAATCAATTATAAGGCATTATAAAAAGATCGGCGAGACCCATGCCTCGCATCTGCGCGCACACATTGACCTCACCTCTGCAATGGCAACTAACACACACACATACGAGTACACACGTCATATATGTGCGTATTGCTGTTTCTGCCTAATAAGACAGCTGGTAAACAAAGAAACAATATACAAGTATGTTAAGAATACCGTGTGAATATTAAATATTTTGTTGACATCACTCTTTGTCGTTTTGGGCACTTTTCTTAATCTATTCACTAAATCAACAAAAAGAATTATTATGTTTTCGGTCTTATTTATTATACTTTTTTGGAATAACACCTTGACGGCTTTATATACTATATATGTATGTATGTATGTAGCAAGTATGAAAGCGTATCGGAAAAGTTGTCGTCAAATGCAAATAAAAAACTATTTTTAGCTTCGTTCATTCCTAAGAGCCTTACCCTGTCCATTGTGATTTGAGGCGCGCGAATTTTGAAGGGTTTGAGCCAAATTAATGACAGGTATGTTGATTGCCTGCCAGCTGGTGTGTGTACGCATTCTCAAATTTATGACAAAAAAGTTTTGAGTGATTGCTAGAGACATGATAATCGAGTATAATATACCCAGCAAGACGCTCCAACTATTTTTATGCTCTGGCACCTGAGTAATACAGTTTTGTTCGCCTAACGGTTGTACGTATCACCTTAAACTAAGCGAGATAGATGTAGGGTTATGTACATATAAATGATTAGGATGACGAGAAAAGTTGAAATCCGGGTGACTGTATGTCTAACCGTCCGTCCGTGCAAGCTGTAACTTGACTAAAAACCGAGACATCTCGATGAAACTTGGTATGCGGGTTCCTTAGTACAAAAAGAATTACGAGTACGTAAATGGGCTTAATTGGATCACTACCACGAAAAGTCTTGAACCAAAACATATAAAGTGCTATAACAAAGCACTAAATTAAGATGTGAAGCTGTAAGGAGCGCAGTAAAAAGGCACCTGTGAGCAAAAACTTTTTGAAAAAGTGGGCGTGACTCCGCCCTCTAATAAGTTTAATATGCATATCACCTAAACCACCTAAGCTACAACAACCAAATTTGTTGAGTACAAATCTTATAAGAATTTCTACCGACGGTGTGAAAACGGATGAAATCGGAGGGTAACCCCGCTCACTCGCCATATAACGGTACTGTTTAATAACTACTAAAAGCGCGATCAATCAATAACTAAATAAGCCAGAGACATTAAATTGTACCACCTAGATGGTATGAGAGATCTTTATGGGAGCCGGTGTGAAAATTGGACAACGGGCTCCCACTTTTCGGTGAAATCACATATCTCGGGATCCAAAAGACCGATTTCGACTAATCTTACAACGAGCTATTTTTCTCATATTTCTATATCAAAGTGTGAAAATGAGCGAATACGGACGCCTACTTCCCAAATAACACAATTTTGAATTCCACTTGATTCTTTCACTTTCCAGTACACAAATCAAGAAGTAGTTAATATAACGGGATAAAGCTTTGCACGAATAATGCCTTTAGTGTGTGCCAATTTATGACAAAAAATTGTTCAAATCCAACCAAAACTGTTTAAGACCCTACTTACCGAATATGTGGACACCAGTACCAATAGTTGACTTTTGATCGAAAATGTCGGGCAATGTGTGATATACATAACTGAAATTAAGGGATAATACTTCTCAAACAATAGTATGTCTGTATGTGAAAAATGGGTTGAATCGAACCGATACTTTCGTGACCCTCCATATACCTAATTAAAAGCTGTTCGAACTTTCAGTGGACTTTGTCTTGGATATATCAGCCCATATTTGAGTTATCTCAATGAAAATTACAGAAATTGTTTTACTCATAACTGTATATCTTTGTGTTTAAAGAAAATAAAATTGGACGAAAACTTGACCTAGCCCCCATATAACTATTACCAGGATTTTCGAACAGCTGGCTGACTTTGCCTCATATGATTGGCGATTATATGTGAGGTACCTTACTGAAATCCAGGGAATATTTTTTTAATATCCGCAGTGTGCTGCGGACAAAAATTAAGTTTTTATAAAGTTGTTATTCGAGAAAAAATCCGATGCTGAAATCATATTTGTGGCAGTTGCAGTGAAGTTTTTGATTTCCCAATCTGGAGTTAAACGAATTTTCATGTCAAAATTTAACAAGAATTTTTTTTTATATCTTGTTTTTTTAATCAGATCAGTAATTAGCATATTTGATAATTTGTGGCCATTATTTTTTGTATCTACCCACTCATCATCTCATGCATTATTGCTCAGGATAAGAGTGATAAAACTAATTGACAAGTATTATTGGGAATATTTGCTAATTTTCATAAGCTTATCAGCGTATGTATAGCTATAGCACCAATAAAAAGGCTTAATGGATGACAGACAACAAATTTGGCTGTACATAATCGCTGATGAAACATTTGGTAAAACGATAAGACTTTTGGCTTTTTACTATAAACATTGTATAATTATTATTACTTTTATTAGCTTCCAATTTGTAATGCTTTTTTTTGGTGACACATTGTGTTTTTTTTGGTTTTGCTTTAGTAAAGCATGCAAAAAGTAGGGCTAGTTAGTGGTAGCATCAGACCACTACTTAGTCATTTGTCTATTAGAAAAAAACTGTATGTTACGGACATAAAGCACCATTCTTATCATTAGACAATCAAGAAAAAAATTCTCCGAAAACTTATAGCTGATCCGGAAATAGTTTCATAGATAGGATCAAATTCATACACATTTGTAAACTTAGTATAAAAGTATAATAGGAATAGAATTTTTGATAATAATTTCGATTTTAAAGCGACTCTAAAGTGCAAAATCTTCCACAAAATTTTCTTTGAGAAGCCCACAAATTTTTGGGTAGTCCTTCCATCATTATCTGTATTCATCTACGTATTTAAACAACAAATTTTGATGGTTTTGGATTGGAGATAATAGTATTCGATAAAAGTTTCCTCAACGCCAGACACATTTTTTCGAAGGCTCTTTTGGAAATCGGCTACGGGATCAAGGGAATTCTAAATGTTTCAAAATGTATCGCCTATTATTAAAGTAGAACATAACAACAGCCGCTCACATACCGACGAGGATTATGTGGATGGGGAGAGTCGATGGATAAGAAGCGTAGGTTAGCGGATGGGTTGAAGTCAGGAAGGGTTCCCACGACAGTCGGGTCTATGTAGCCCGAACGGATTCGAATTTTTATCCGGCCAAGGACTGACTACTTGGCATAATTCTACTCTACCGCAACCACAACAACAACAAGTTAGAAAGGTTGGAGGGGGCAGTTTTCTGTAAGTAGCTCCCCGTCAATCTTAGTTATGGGCTTCCGGATCACTGCATTGTCTTTCAGACAGACGTGAATGCTATCAAGGTGCCGACGTGCTGTTACAAAGTGCAGCTTCTTTTAGGCAGGTGGGCCTTCACTCCGTCAGCTAAACGGTAATAATAGAGTTGACTTCACTAACTATGTGCTCAAAGCTAGTCAAGGAGTATCTGCCCTCACTGGAAATAGCATCTGTATCTGGTCACAGCGGAATCGCTGGAAACTGCAAAAACAATAAGCCTGGGGTAAAACAAGGAGTAACCCTCGAACCACACATAGTGGAGTAAGACCGATTTAGATCTCCGTGGTTACCTTGCGTTCTAGTACTGCAGCAATGGACCTTGCGTGCGCAGAGCAGTCGCCGTTCGAAGACCAGACCCCTCAATGAATTGTTATTTGTCCTCATTGCCGTAGGAAAACAATTACTTAAAATTGTAACTTTTTGTTTTGAGTGAAAATATTAATTCTAACCTCCAAAAAGGTGAACAAAATAATCCCTGATGTATGAGAAAAACTTTGTATAAATGCTTAAATATGTATATAGTACATAGTATGTAGATAAGAAGACAGACAAAGCTTGAAAAATTCGACAGTTTGTCGGACCAAGTACGAATAAGTGTTTATTAAATCACAATCGATTTGCATGCCATTAGTTAAGCTTAATATTTATATATTAGCACATGCATAAACACACACACACATGTGTACTAGCAAAGTACATCGTGGCACATACATATGTATACGCCTTTACTCACATATGTTAGATATTTGTTTACTATATCGGCTAATGTTTGCATAAAAATCAGCAAACAAGCTGGCAGGCAAACAAATTAACAACAACTTCAACTACAATAACAACAACAGCCACAGCAACGGGCACAGCAATGCCACGCAAAGCTGTTAACCTCAAATTGCACATGATCAACGCATTGCGACTATTGAATTAGACTTGGCTAACTGTTGATATTGGCGACTCCTATGAGGCGCGCTGAACGTAGGGGAGGTGGTGCTTTCCACACGTTAATGCTATAAAGTCAATTTTATTTGTTTAAGCTTTTATTTAATTGCCCGTTTAGAAAATTCCAAGTAAACACACATTTTCTTTAGATTTTTACTACTTTTTTACCTTAAACTGCTCTTAAGATCGAAATTGTATCGTTAATATAGTAATTTTAAATTAAAACAAGAAAAAAAAAACGCAAAGTTTGGCTGCAACGGAGCCGTAATACTCTTCTTAGTTGCATTTTTTTGTATTGGAGCTATATTCTATACAATTTGTTTGTATGGCAGCTATGTGTTATAGTGGTCCGATCTAATACGAGTAATATGGAGATTGTAAGGTTGTCTTGGAAAATAATTTATGTCGAAATAGGTGAAGATATCTTGTCAAGTAAAAAAATGTCCAGACAAGGACTTGATTTTGTTGGATAGGTCAGGCAATTATATGGTATATAATATACCGAGCTGCTTTGAACAATATTTTATATCATACCGTGAAGATAATTTTTCAAATAAAATGGATTTCTACACGGGAACTTGATTTTGACCCGTCAGGTGGTATACTAGCTTTATCCTATAGTGGTTCGATATTGGCGGTTCTGTTATATGAACAGTTTCTTGACGAGAGCAGGACGTGTGCAAAATTTCAGATCGGTATCTCAAAAACTAAGGAACTAGTTCGTGTATATATAGACAGACAGACATATAGACGTACAGACAGCGCCAGTTTAGGGTTTAATCACAGAATTATACAGTTAGACGTCGCTAAAATGCTGAGTTTCCATTCTTCTATTTTTACGTCGATTAGAGCTCAGGAACGAGGCTGTTTTGTCCTTCCTCGGCCACAACTGCGTAAGCTGTGTCTACGTCAATAAAGAAGAAGAGCTCTGAACAGAAGACTTCACCAGTTGATCGAAACAAAATGGTGGAAGTAAAAATTAGAGAACATTTAAAAGGGTTGATTCTAAACTAGATACTATCTATGTATGTTATTGCGACTTGAAACATTAAAACAGAGGTTTGGACACAGAATAGATGAAAAGTTGCGAGAGTAGCGCTTAGGACTTATTGATTTGCGGAAAAGGGTAGTAACTGCCTACGAAATCTGGATATATTTTTATGATGTTAAATCCAAAGTTCCATTGTTATAATGAAAGAGCTCTGAGAAGTCACGAAAAACCACGTCAGGTTCAATTCGAAGTGTACTGCTCGCACTTTCTTCGATAATTGAGGTAGAGTGCAAAAAGTATTCTTATCATGTATTATGCAGGTAGTAAGGTGTCTAATAACCGGAATTGTGAATAAATACTTAAAGAATTTTTTGAATTTTAGATCAAAAACAGGCGTCTATCGTTGTATTCAGCGGATATACTCGTAATTCTCAGCGCCATTTTGATGCGTTTCAAAGAAATTCATGAAAAACGGAGATGAGCTACCAATTAAATGAAGAAAGTGCATATCAGAAGAGATTTGAGAATTTCAACAAGTTTTGCCACAATCTCGCTGAAAATAGGTTATGTTGCGAAAGTTATATTCAACTTAAATGAAGTCAATACTCAAGCCCTAACACGATTTTTTTATGTCAAAGTGAGTGGGTTCGTCGTTGACTGCCGCTGGGTCAGCACTGTTGATTCTCTACTTGAAACTGTGTAATAATTTTGGTTCCTCATAGCTGTGGGGTATTACAAACAAACATTAAGAACTACAAATCATCGACTATTAACTTTTTGTCAGACATTTTAGAGAACTTTAAATTTTGTAGAGCTCACCAACTCCACCCAAAGGTGAGACTTCCAGCCCAAGTCACTTTATGGTGTGTAATGGTGACTTTGTATGGTACTTGATCAAATTACTGATGATGATACAAAATAAATACACATAAAATATACCAGAATAAAGTATTTTTAACTTACCGACGCTAATTATCCCTTGAAGCAACCGCTCGATTGGAGCTGTGTGAAGCAGAGCCTTGCAGCAAAGTCGCTATGTCTGCTGAATATCAATTATTATTTTTGTACGATTTTTACCAAATTATATTCAGGTGTATTTTCGGCATTCAAATTCAGTCTCACTTAATTTCATTTGTTTTTAAGCGATTTTCAAATTAACACAATTCGATAATTGAAAACACACAGCACGTGGACGTCGTGCATATAGGAAATTTACAGATTTTAAATATGTATGTATGTAATTTTAAGCTTAATTATAGTTCTTGCTTTTTTCTGCGTCTGCCTTTTTTACGTATTCACATAATACATATATCGGTTTTACGTTTTTTTTATTCTTTTTCGATGCTTGAGTTCCACAATAACTGTGTTTATTTGCTAGGAATAGAAATATATATTTATTTTATTTAAATGTTATTTAATTTTTGTAATAAATCTTATTTATTTATTTTTTTTATTTAAGTATATGTATGTTGTTGCTTTTGTAAAGTCCATTTTAGCGGTTTTAACTTTTTTCTCGCACTTTTATGATTTTTTCTAGATAAATTCTCATTTCGTATTTTTATTGTTATTGACGTACTTTTATTTCCAAAATTTTACGAATCTAACTGAGCAACTTTGTTGAGATTTTTGATTTTAAGACCAAGCTTATTCAGTAGATTTTTTAAAACTCAGTTAAGTGAAAAGAATACACTTACAAATATTTAATAATTACAAAAAAGTTAGTTAGTTTGTGTTTCTAACATATCCAGAAACCAGAAATAATTAGAAAATTATTTGGTTCCCAGTTTCACACATTTAATATAACAAATATGATATACATAGTTTTATTTTTCATTATATTTATATACATACATATATATATTTTTTAAGTTTAGTTTTATTTATTTGATCTTTGCAAATTATTAACCAAAAAAGTGCTATTAATACTATGTTACGCTAAAAAACATATCCCTAAAGTTTTAAACAAAAGGCGAGCATTGAAATTTTATTGTGTTCATATGAATCCGCCCGGCCGTTCACAACACATTTTTCTTAAGTTATTGTAAAATATTGGCCAATGGTGAAACCACCGAAACATTATTTATTGCTTTTATTTAAACACGAACTGAGCCAATCATCATCATTTGAATTATTAAAATCAAAAGTGCAATTTTTTTTAACAGAAAATATCGTATCAAGTACAAGCAACTAGTTATTTACTAAACTAACTAGTATTATCAAGACACAAAATTAATACAATAATTTTCACGTTTAAAAACAATTGTCACAAAACTTGTATAAAAAAAAATTGTTTATTACTTTTATTTTCTTTTTATTTTAAATTTTCTTCCAAAAGTTTTTGTTCATATTTTAATACCGGAAATATATTTATCGATGACAGTCATAAGTCGATTACGTTGTTTTTTGCGTATTTATAAATGTTCACATATATATTTATGCAGCAATTTTATTTTTAGTGTAAATTAGTCTTTATAGAATTTTTTGTATTCGTTTTGCAAATGTCCTTCACGTAAAATAATAAAAATATTAGCTATAATCATTTGCAATTTCCGTTTTTTTGTTTTTTTATTTCTTTTTTTTATATATTTTTTCTCGTTAGTTCAAAAACACTATTGTCGACGCACTATCATGCACTTCCTTTCCGCCTGTTGCTGCCATCAATGCTCTTCCCTATGCACTTTTTTCGGCCTCTAACGTACCGTTGCCTCACAAGATTACTTTGTCTGTGAAATCATTTTCGGCCTCCAAGTTATTTTGCTTTACTCCATACATATTTACAAGTATATTTGTCTATACTTTCAAATTTGTTCCTTCCTTTGCTCATACACAGATGCATACATATGTACATATATACACATGTATGTACATATGTGCATACTTCCTTTGCTTGCCTTCTTTCTTCTATGCG
Source organism: Bactrocera dorsalis (assembly GCF_023373825.1). NCBI lineage: Eukaryota > Metazoa > Arthropoda > Insecta > Diptera > Tephritidae > Bactrocera > Bactrocera dorsalis. The sequence goes on along the minus strand of NC_064304.1, from coordinate 10,501,977 downwards.
TTTGCGGTTTTGTTGTTTCGCGAGTCGCATTGCCAACGAAACTGATTTTTTTGAAATTGTGAAAATACAGAAAACGTCCGAATGTGCTAATACCAATACCAATACTACAACAACATTAAGCACAACAACAAAAATATAAAATATTTTGTTTTACCAGCTTATTCCACGATACTCTTCAGCTATTTGTGCGGTGTGTATGGTGAGCATTTAACGGCAGCCTGCCGTTACTCACGTTATATACTCATATATCACATATACTACACCATATATCATATACGAGTAGTTGTTCTCATGCTACACTGTGCTGCAGTAGTTTGGGAAATGACATGAAACCCATTAAACAGGTTAAAAGGTCTTAGTAGTGAACTAAATTAGTAGCTAGCATAGATTTACTAGTAACCCAAATCTCAAAGGCAACTTATGTATATTATATATGTACATACATAAATGAGTCTTAAAACCTGAGTGGAGAAAGAAATATATGGTAAAAATTATGTTTTCTAGCCTTTTCTCCAAAGTGCAGCCTCATAGCATTCACTCCTACAGGAGTATATGTTCTTACTAGAAATATAGAGTTATAGAGGAATCGCTGGAAAACTGCAAAGTCAATGAGCCATGAGTAAAGCAAAGGGGGTACCCCTGAACCACTCCGAATTATATTTCCGTGGTTACCTTGTGCGTTCTACTTTAGACTTATGCACCTCTTATCCCGTTAGTAGCCGTCTTCTTTACAGTCGTACCTTCGGTCACCAGGAGACATAGTCAAAACTTAGCCGCTTCAAAAACAATTTTTTTTTTACGTCATAACGGGGAGGGTTCCAAGTTTTACATACATATATATAAAAATATTTCTCAAACATCTTCTGCATTTTATGTTTCGTGCTGAAATTTTCCTCTTCGTTTGATATTCTAGTCGTTGCCTCTTGCAAATAGGGATTCAAATTCGAGCAATTTCTTGGTAACCCTAGATCTTGAAAGTAGAATACGCTGCTATCAATTTAATATAACTGAAGCGGTGGAAAAAAATTTTCTTTAACTAAATTTATTCAAGCGTTGTCAGCCATAATACTTATTTATAGCACATCTGCAGATGAAACCTTTTGTTACAGAGTGTAATCTCTGCGCTTTGTACTCTATTTTTGTTAATGAACGCTTGGTCACTTTTATTCATATATATTTACATACATACATATGTACAATTTTGCTCCCACTGGGCGCCCATACACATTCATAGCTCCATCGTCACCTACTTGTCACCGTTACAGTTACAACAAAAAATAGAGAATAAAAAACATACGTAAATCCTTCATGCATTGGCTTTTCACTTGCTGTAAGTCATATTTGCTCTTCATTTTTAAATTTACTCTCCAATGCTCTCTTTTAAATAAAAGCAACTGTTGCGTCGCTCTACGCAACGTTATTTATAAAATATCTGTTTTAATTACTATGTGGTTTGTTGTGGTTTTTTGGTCAAACACATTCATATACATATGTATAGTATATGTATCTGTTTATATACATATGTACATATGTATATACGCATGTGTGCTTCATTAAGGAAATGGACAGAAGACAGTTGGAATATCACAGCTAAAGTGGTGATTTTCACTTAGCGCAGGAACAAAAAATTAAGATGCATATGTATGTACGTAAAGTGTATTATGATAGCCATAAACTAATTAATTTAATAAATAACTGCGATGATTTCTTGAGCTTAGTAATAGACAACAAAGTACATATATGCATATACGATTATGCAAATGTCTAGCAAATTCAACAGTACATACCAGCTTTGTTATAATACAGTAAGACCCGAGGAAAATAAACACCAGTTTTAGAAATAGAACACCTCTAGAATTTTTGAGACATATTGTCTAATGACGGAAAGTTATACGCAAGTTAAAAGTCAAGAAACGAGTTGTTTTTGACTCCGTGGGGAGACATATGTATGTAGGTGTATGGTTAGCAATAAGATTTTTCGTTCTGATCATTTATATGTATGTACATATGTATATATTTTATAGAGTCTCCGACGTTTACTTCTGTGTGTTACAAATTCGTGGGAAACTTGACAAAGGATATAAAATTGTATACAATTATGAGGATAACAAAACAAAAAACGATTATAAATACGTACATATACTTGGTTGTAATAGTTATTATTTTGATTCAAAATCAATAATTAACTTATATATCAAGTAAAAACATAAAAAATATACTATTGTCAGAAAAAGTTTGCGCATACACTCTGAACATTTTTCGCCACATCGTCCTTTGATGTCGACTACATATAACTTCAATCGATATTGACGGATTGTGCCTAAATTTCAAGCAATGAAAAAAAAGAACGAGAAAACTTGTTGTGCAATATTTTTTTCTGACAACTATTGAGGTTATGCGAATAGCCCAACACTTGTCCAACAATCCATATTCGTAGTGAGAAATGTGCTTGTGCGCTCTTCAGCACTGGGAGCATTATTGCAGTCGATTTTATTTGCATCTACCGCGTCGTCTCCGTCGTTGCTGAGATCATCGAAGATAATGTTTTGATTAAGACCCCTACGTGGTAGCAAAATTAATGGCTCATCTGAATTTTTGATCGGTTCCATACCACATTCACTGAAAGTATTATTTGAATACAGCGCAGATACGTCGAGCTCATCGTTTGTCTCCAACGTTTAGTCTAGAGTCCTCATGATCTAAAACGCATTTAATTAATATTTTTATTAGACCACTCTATACATCTATATACATATGTACCTTATTATTGATTGTGGCAGCCTCTACATTGTCGGCAGGTATACCAACGGCTGCTATTTGCACAGTTTGCAGCCGCTTTGGCGCATCTGTCTGCAGCTTCTTCACATAGCTCTTCTCGTAGTTATCATATTCTGTCTTGAATTCCAGCTCCTCAATGAGTTCCTCTTCCTCAATGGATGCCAACCACTTGTCTTCGCTAATATTGAAATCAGCCTTCTTGTTGCCAATATCATGCTAAACAGGATCCTTCATGCCGAATATGCCGATAGAGTTACGTTCTTTAGTGCACGGCCAACGCTGTTCCTGCAACTGCCATTTGTGTTAAATTTTCCTTCAAGTCCGTTGAATGTACATATGGCGCTGCGTGACATTTCTCGCTATGTAAATTGTCGCTCCCCAAAACTTTAAAAACTCAATTGGCTTTATTGGTAATCTCATCGTCGTCTTGCATCGTATTTTTGTGTTAAATTTAATAATGAGTGTATAAATACTAATAAACACACTTTGTTTACACTTTGCTCTTCTTCTTGACTGCAAGTTCAGTAACAATTGCCTTGCCGGCCAGCTGCTGCATAGCAACATTTGTCCATGCCAAATATGTATAAATATTTGTTGCCGTAACAAGTAATAAATTTTTAATCTCGCAACATGTTGCTATGAGTATTATTTCACACTGAACAGAGTGTAATAAGTTTGCCACAACTGTTGTAGCACTCGGAAGGAGTGTCGGAGCGTCGGATACACACAGATAAATGTGATGAGCTGAGTCGAATTACGTTTTTATTTAACATAATATCATTGAAATTAGGCAGAGATTTAAAGTAATGATCATGTACCCTTTCATGCTATAAATAATAAATGCACCTGTGAAGGGGATTATAGCTACGGTGTAGCCAAAGTTAACGTTTTTTCTTCTTTTATTTTTCTAAGGGTTATTAGTAACACCTAAAATTAATCAAGATAAATATATAATTATTTTCTTAATATTACTAGAATGGTTATAATATAATGATGAGATAAATTAAAATAATTTTTAGAGCAAAGTTTAGGCAGGTTTGTATGCGAATTGATATTAGTATTTGGGAATTGAATTTGGTACTCTTTTCATCTAAAAACGAACGAGTTCCAACTATAACATTTCAAGGCCCTCAGGTACTGAACATGAGGAAACAGTGCCTGTAGCGGCCTTTATGCAGATGGAAAAGCTGTAAGAAAAAAAATAAAAAATTTAACCCAATAAAGTCTTCTATGTAAATATGTATATACATGTACCACTTTTTACGGGTAATTATAATTAGTACCGTAGTGTAGTTTTTAAGAAAACGCGTAATGACTTTCTTGGGAAATTCCAATATTTTCTAACTCATGAAATGTCATATTTATCATTCGAATGATTGATTATATTAACGGTATTGAGTGACTCATAGAGTGGAAATTGTAACGGAAATGCATATAAATACTCATGCTTGGTGAATGGTTATCAAAGCTTTCCAGTAAATCGAAAAACAAGTTTAGCTATGAAACTCTATCTGCTAACAATTTTTGCCGTGTTGGTCCTTTTGGTCCTTCCACCGGCCGCAAATGCGCAAGGTAAATTGACTTAAGAATTTATTGTTTAATAGTACTCGTAATGTATTGAATTTCTCATTGACTTTACAGGGGAGAGTACCAGCGAGGAACCACCACCGTCAAATTCTACAAGACCTCCATGTCCTCCTGGTCCTCCAGGCCCTCCAGGTCCTCCAGGCCCTCTAGGTCCTCTAGGCCCTCCAAATACTACACGTCCTGGACCAGGACCATTCAGACCTGGACCCTTCCAACCATTTTTCCCCATAAGACGTTTTCCTTGTGCGTAACTACTATAATTTACCTACTTAAAGTTATTAATTACCATTCCTTTTATATAAACTTTAGTTCCTCCATTCAACATAACTGGAAATTTCAGTGGCCGTCCCTTCTTTCCATTCTGTTAGTATTATACTACATATTGTCTATTTGTGTTTTGAACTTTTTTTTATTTAAATGTTAATATGTTATACTCCAGAGTTCTTATGCCCAACAGCTAGACCATCCAGATTTGCTGAAAATGAAAATGAAGCACAAATACCAATATCTCGCAGCTCCTTGTTCCCACTTTCTTGTAAGTCCGTTGTTATTTACCTATAACTGTTTTTTTTTGCTTATAAAACCATTATTTAAATTTCATTTCAGCTGTTGACTCTGATGACGATGCTAGCCCACGTGTGCAGGATGGAGATGTCAAAGCGCCACTTGTAAGAGAGTCACGTGGTGCTTTCTTTTGATCCTTAAGTCAACTAGAAGCCATATTCCACTTTATTTAATAGTTTATTGTAATTGGTTTATTTTTTTTTTTCGTAAAAATATTATGAATATTATTGATAATCAGAAAGAGCAAATAAAATAAATGTAATAAGCATAAAATATATATGTATGTATCAATCTTTAAGGAATTTTACTTGAGTATAACAAGTTGGATTGTATCTAGAATAATAGCTGGAATCGTCAAAATCCCTCATCGTTCGTTAATGACGTCACATCTTAGAGTTTTTTGTTTCAAACGAGCTAAGCCGATCTACCACTTCAACTACTGTCAAATAATGTAATAAAAAGAGCTCATTGAGTTTTAGACAGAATTAGCTTATCCTATATTAATGATCTGATTTTATTTAATTTTTGTTAATACTACATGCTGCTGAAAGGCCACAAACTAAACATACATTCCCTGGGTTTCATCAAATTTCCCCTGATACAATCACCAATCATATGGAATAAAGTCAGCCGGGTGTTCGAAAATCCTGATATTAGTTATATGGGAGCTAGGTCAAGTTATACATTTTGGGTACAAAGATATACTGTTATGAGTAAAATACGCCCTCACAATTTTATTAAGATAACTAACATATTGGCCGATATATGCGAATAAAGTCACCCGGAACTTCGAAAATCTTTATATTAGGTATATGGGGGCTAAAGGAAATTTTGATCCGACACACTATCAACAAAAAGGACCTTTCTCCGTGTTTAAATGAGTAAAGCCTCCCCCCACTCTACCCGGGAGAAACTGGCGCACCCTAAGGACGAACTCACATACACCACATCCGATGGCACCATACACTCACATTACCACACAACACCAACACAACTCACCACACATGTACCCACTCAGCAAAAAGGATGGACATCGGGATGGAAGGCTCAATTCGACATTAACAATTCGCAAGTCAACATTCGACTCTACACTGCGCCGCGAAAGCACAACTTTTCGTTTACCAACACCTAACCCGCGTGCTATAATATAGTGCGATTAAACCCTCGTCTTACGGTTCCAGCTCGATACCAGTCGTTTGCTCTTCAATCCAACATCAATCCTGTGTGCTACGGGAATATAAATAGATTCTCAGCGATCTTGGGAAATATATATTTTGTATATACATATGTGAAATTTTCAATAAAGTTGACCGTTTTACCGTGACTAATATTTCACAATTAACAGTGTGTTTTACTTAACAAAATTAAGCTATAAATTGGGCAACCAATTGTACACTCCGAAATTACATGTCTCTCTCATTGACCGATATTTTCGGTCAAAAGTCAACTAAAGTTTTTGGGGTGCAAATTTTCGGTAGCAAGGCCTTAAACAGTTTTTGGTCATAATATGGTATGCTCAACGTCCCTTTTTTTTTGCCAAGGTACATATGTATATACCAAGTTTTTGCTGAAGTTACAGCTTGCACGGACGGATCACTCGGATTTCAACTCGTCTCATCATTCTGACCACTTTTGTATGCATACGTATGTAACCCCATATCTAACTTGAGCTCTCTTCACTACATTATTTCTAAGTGGTTCAAGTTGTAGTTCGGTTCAGAGTAGACTCTCGTTAACCTTCTTCAGCTCGTTTGGAACAAAAAACACTAAGAGGTGACGTCATTAACGAAAGATGAGGGATTTTATTGATCGAGGATATCGATCGATTGCAGCTTAGCTATCATTCTAGAAACAATCCAACTTGTTATACTCAAGTAAAATTCCTTAAAGATTAATACACACAAATATATGTTATGCTTATTACATTTATTTTATTTGCTTTTTCTGATTAACAATAATATTTATAATATTTTTACGAAAAAAAATAAACCAATTACAATAAACTGTTAAACAAAGTAGAATTTGGTTTCCAGTTGACTTAAGAATCAAAGAAAGCACCACGTGGCTCTCTTACAATTGGCGCCTTGACATCTCCATCCTGCACACGTGGGCTAACATCGTCAGAGTCAACAGCTGAAATGAATTTTAAATAATTGTTTTATAAGTAAAAAAAAACAGTTATAGGTAAATAACAACGGACTTACAAGAAAGTGGGAACAAGGAGCTGCGAGATATTGGTATTTGTGCTTCATTTTCGTTTTCATCAAATGTGGGTGGTCTAGCTGTTGGGCATAAGAACTCTGCAGTATGAAATAACATAATTACAATTAAGTAAAAGTTAAATTCAACACACAAATAAACATTATATGGTCTTTATTTATAGACCACTAAAATGTCTAGTTATGTTGAATGTATCAACTAAAATTTAAATATAAGCAATTGAAAGTAATAACTTTAAGTATGTAGATTATAGTAGTTACGCACAAGCGCCTGGTCGAGGGCCTGGAGCTCTTGGAGGGCCTTGAGAACCTGGAAAGCCGGGGGGACCTGGAGGGCCTAGAGGACCTGGAGGGCTCGGGGGACCTGGAGGGCCTGGAGGACTTGGAGGGCCTGGAGGACCTGGAGGGCCTGGCGGACCTGGAGGGCCTGGAGGACCAGGAGGGCCTGGAGGAATTGTAGAATTTGACGGTGGTGGTTCCTCGCTGGTACTCTCCCCTGTAAAGTCAATGAAAAATTTGATACATTACTATTAAACACTAAATTTTGACATCAATTTACCTTCTTCTTGCGCATTTGCGGGCGGTGGAAGGATCAGAAGGACCAACACGGCAAAAATTGTTAGCAGATAGAGTTTCATAGCTAAACTTGTTTTTCGATTTACTGTAAAGCTTTGATAACTATTCACGAGTATGAGCATGAGTATTTATATCCATTAACCGTTACTTTATGAGTCACTCAATACCGTTACTATAATCAATCATTCGAAAGATAACTATGACATTTCAAGATTTAGAAAATATTGGAATTTCCCAAGCAAGTCATTACGTGTTTTCTCAAAAACTACAGTACAGTTGCATTTATAATTGTGGGTAAAAAAGTAGTATAAATATATGCAATATAATATACATGATCGTTGCCTTGGAAATAAATCTGTGCCTAATATTTTATTAAATAAAAACGTGTTCCATACCAGAATAGTTCGTATGGCACAAATGAGCAGGTTTTAGAGGAGAAAGAACGTTTAAAAATTCAGAATTTCAGGCCTAAATCGGCTCAACTCACCACACTTATTTGTAAAAGTATATATGTATGTACTTTATAGGGCATCCGACGTTTCCTTCCGTGTATTTCAACATTTGTGCCAAACTTATTTATCATGTTCAGTGTGAAATTGTACAAAGCAACATGTTGCGAGAGTATACAAATTATTACTTGTTACAGCAACAAATATTTATACATGTTTGGCATAGACAAATGTTGCTATGCAGCAGCTGGCCGGCATGACAATTGTAACTGAACTTACAATCAAGAAGAAGAGCAAAGAGTAAACAAAGTGTGCTTATATTTATTTATTAACTTATTAATAAATTTAACACAAAAATACGATGCAAGACGGTGATGAGCTTACCAATAATACAAATTTAGTTTGTAAAGTTTGCGGGGAGCGGCAATTTACATTGCGAGAAGGTTTCTTTTACTGCCAAGAATGTGGTACGAAGCAGGAACAAGTGCGTGCCGTGGAAGTAGAGCAAGATGAAGATTTTTTAGAAGGGAAACGACAGAAAAAAATAAAACTACAAACACTCAAAGCTGAAAAACGTAAATACTTCCTTTAATAAACGTCAAATATATACTTTTAATATCTTTAATTTACATGTAACAGCAAATCTCACATCCTGGGAATGCTATAATTACATACTGCGTGGACTTGTCAATGATCTGCTATCATTCGGTGCCAAAGAAGAGTTAAAATTAATGACACTTCAGCTGTGGTCAGCTTACTTGCGGCGAAATGAAGTGGCATTCTTTAGTAGAAAACGTGTTGAATTGCCGAAATTGGGCGTACGATATTTGCAAAGGTTAGTACATTGAGTTAAGACTTTAGAGGACAGCTCATAATCTCTATTGATATTGTGTGAAACTGTTACACATGTGTATGTAGTTTTTGTATGTTCTTTTCATTTCAAAACCAATTGAAATAATACATTTCTTTTTCAGAGATGCATCTGCTCTTTATAACCATGCACTTCAACGGCGTGCCCTCAAACGAAAACGTCGTAGAACTGACGATTCGGGCACATCCGTGGTAAGCAGTGATTCGGTAAGCACGCGGGAATTCCGCAAAAATCGACGAAAATTAGATGAGTCCTCTTACAGTCTGCATTCATCCATGAATTCTACCGATGTATCGCTAACTTCACGCTCTTCGGCGAATACTTCCAGCACAGGGACAACAGGTCGTGCTATCAAATTACAATTTTCCGCACGTGCTCGAAAACAACTTAAAAAAATGATGCCAGCAAAGCACATTGAAAAACACGCCTTAGATTCGGAGGGAAATTTGAAATGTCACAATGTAAAACCTCTGGCCAGATCAATAAGCCGTGCCGATCATGCGCTACTCACAATGAACACACGACAAATATTTACCATATTAGCCATTGCGCTGAATTTGATCGGTGATGACATACAATTGTGTGATTTGGTGCGCTTCATAGACGAGGAGCATGTCAGCACAAAAAATGTGTTACCCTACTTTCCGGAGAACATCGCGCCACATTGCAAGAAAATGTTGCAAGAAATTGAATTTTATAAATTTCCAACGAAATACACTGATAAGGTGTGTATAGTAATATTTATTTTACACGCAATATTTTTTTTTTAATGTTTCGATATTGTTACAGGCTTTACGAGACCATGTTGAGTTGCTTTCAAAATTTATAAACATAAAGTCCTACAATCAGCCGGACTTAATAAAGCTCACTGAGCGTTATGCAACTGAACTAAATCTACCTTCCGATATAACAGCCTATGTAGAGCGTTTGATCAACTTACTGCCACCACAAATGCGTACACGTGTCGATTATGTTTATCCAGCATATGAAGCACGTGCTATGGCTTATATAATATTGGTTTTCAAATTGCTATTTGGTCTCGATGGGCATACTGAGAAATTAATATCGCGTGCAGCCAGAAAAACCAATCAGTGCCTGCAGAATCTATCTGAAGAAGGGCGTAGCGCAAATGCCAGCATCACACCACCGCCGCTACTATTTGTATGGGAGGATTGGGTAGAGTACATCGAAATGCGCAAGGTTATAGTTTCGCATTATAACTCGAATTTCTGTCGACAATACAAGCAATGTCAAAGCACTACACAACTGCTGGAGGAAATGGAAGAGGAACAGCACACAAAATTGGAACAAGCAGCGCTTACCGACAAAGGCGCGACAGCGGAAAATGATTCCAAAGTCACCAACATGCATCGCATATTCCAACAATTTTTGGATGAACTCAATACCGCAAATCCAACAGAACGCGGTGGAACAATTATATTTCCACCCAGTCTAACCCCAGCTCATTCATACTTCAAACGCATTTTACTCTATTGTTCCAATGTTGGTGCGAACGCAGCCTTCAAGATACCAGAATTTATGCGTGTCGATCACATGCAACGCACTGTAGCGCCATATGTGCACTCAAAAGACTTGAAGGAATATTTTAAGGCTCACAAATGGCAGTTGATGGTACGGCGTTTGGCGTGCACTAAAGAACGCAACTGCGTCGGCATATTTCGACCATCGAACGACAATAAAGATCGTGTTAAGCATGATATTGGCAACAAGAAGGCTGATTTCAATATAAGCGAAGACAAGTGGTTGGCATCCATTGAGGAAGAGGAACTCATTGAGGAGCTAGAATTCAAGACAAAATATGATAATTATGAGAAGAGCTACGTGAAGAAGCTGGAGACAGATGCGCTAAAGCGACTGCAAGCTGTGCAAATAGCAGTCGTCGGTATACCTGCCGACAATGTAGAAGCTGCCACAATCAATAATCAGGTACATATAAAGATTTATAGAGTGGTCTAATAAAAAATATTAATTACTTAATGCGTTTTAGGTACCGCGTATTGTTGATGCTGATCAAGAGGACTCTATACCCGCTCCACCTGACGAAACGTTGGTGGCAAGCGATGACCTCGACGTATCTGCGTTGCATTCAATTAATGCCTTCAGTGAATGTGATATGGAACCGATCAAAAACTCAGATGAGCCATTAATTTTGCAACCACGTAGAGGCCTCAATCAAATTCGTCTCTTCGATGGTCTCAGCGACGACGAAGCCGACACGGTAGATGCAAATGAAATCGACAGCAATAATCCTCCCAGTGCAGAAGAGCGCACATGCACTTTTCTCACTACGAATATGGATTGTTGGACTCTGCTGGGCTATTCGCATAACCTCAATAGTTGTCAGAAAAAAATTTTGCAAAACAAGTTTTCACGTTCATTTTTTTGGTTGCTCGAAACTTGCGCGCAATCCATTAACGTCGATTGGTGCATATTATATGAGGAACTACTCACACTTGAGCTAATGTTTGCATATGGTATTGAGGATTTGGAATATTTTCAAGATTGCATACGATTTAAGTACAATAATCCAATCAAAGATTTTAATATGATGATCAATTCATATAGAGAGCTGTGGTGAAAAGTATTTTGGTTCTGATTACATACGTGGACCGACCTTTTCACTAACGTGAGGAGGTTCTATGAAGTCGACAGGAACGGACGCGATTCGGTGTGGCGAAAAGTGTTTGGAGTTTGTGCGCAAACTTTTTCTGACAATAGTTGCAGTTATTATTTTTTACTTAATAAATAAGTTAATTATTGGTTTGTATTCAAAATAATAACTTTTAAAACCAAAATATATGAATATTAATTTGTGAATTATGTCATTTTGAGTGAAGCAACTTTTGTTATTGTGATAAAAAGGATTTTTGTGTGTTTGGAAAAATATTGCTTTCTGAAGGAAAAATATAGTTGAAGCAAAAATTTGGCTTGATGACCAGATTCCGCACACTGTCCCAGAAAAATCAACCATCAAGGGTTAGTATGCTAAGTTTAGACGTGGAGTACCGAAGACGATGTTCGAAATGGACGCCCGAAAGTGGTTGTTACCGACGAAAACATCAAAAAAGCCCAACAAATAATTTCGAATCATCATAAAGTGAAGTTGTTCGAGATATGAGGCATTGTAAAGATATCAACTGAACGTGTACATCATATCATTCACGAATATTTGGGTATGAGAAAGCTCTGGGCAATTAGGGTGCCGCGCGAGCTCACTTTGATGATTCGAAACAGTGTTTGGAGATGTTGAAGCGTAATAAAATAGAGTTTTTGCGCCGATATGTGACCATGGATGAAACATGTCTCCATCATTTTATTCCGAAGTTCGGTCGATAGTCATCCGAGTGAACTGCACACGATGAACACGCTTCAGAGCGTGAAAAAGCGCAGCCGTCGGTTGGCAAAATTATGGCGTCTGCATTTTGGGAAGCGCATGAAATAATTTTTATTGACTACCTTGCTTCGAATTGTTTTCGTATCCACCATATTCTCCAGAACTAGGCCTCTGCGACTATTTCTCAAAAGAATGCTTGCTGGGAAGAAGAGGTGATTGACGAAGCTGTGGTCTATTTTGAAGCAAAGAACAAATTGTACTACAAAAATGAGTTCGAAAAGTTGGACAGTCGCTATAATCTGTGTATCACCCTTGAATAAAAAAGACCAAATTTGCCAAAAATATGTGTTTTACTATGGCAGGCCGCGACTTTTCAATTATCCTGCTGTTATTCAGTTACATTTAAAGGCATGTCATAATTTAGGGGCATGTATTTGGATTGTCCGGAAGCTTAATTGGAACTTTGTCGTTGCTCAGCTGATGGATGAAATTTAAATGTGCTCTGCCCAATCCACTAATAGGAAGATCACAATCTGCGCCAACTACTGTGGAATAAGTCTTCTCAACGTCGCTTATAAGGTTCTATCGAGGTGCTGTGTGAAAAATTAAAGTCCACCGTCAACAAACTTGTTTTTGTTTTGTTCCACATCATATCGAATTTCGTTTTTGAATTGTCATATTTATCATTCGAATGATTGATTATGGTAACGGTGTTGCGCGACACAAACTACGGAAATTGTAACGGAAAGATGTATAAATTGTCAAGCTTGGTGAGCATGTTCCAACTGTTTTAGCAATGAAATTCTATCTCTTAACGATTTTTGCCATAACGACCTTGTGGGCTCTATTGGCGTTTACTCCGTCGGCAAATGCGCAAGAAAAAAGTAAATTGACTTAAAATTTTAATTGCAATGTATTTGCAAATCTGTATGCTTATATGCACATTACAGAGGAGTTCGGAGAACCCCGAAGCCTTGGACCTAGACCAATTAAATCTCCACTCTTCAGCCTATTAGATTTCCTAAGAGCTAATACAAGTATATGTGCGTAATTATTGTAGATTCACTACTAGACCATGCTTGTTTTGAATTTTTATTTCTTAATTTTTAGCTCTCGAATTCAGCATTAGTGGAAATATTACTGAAACCACCTTACCAGTCAATACTTCCTCCTGTAAGTATAATATTCGAGTTGCCTAACTACTATAATTTGTTTTCTAGAAGATTCTAATTTACAATTCCTATTACTCAATCTTTAGCTCTCACGTTTGACATCTTAGGAAATTTGACTTCGACTGGTCCTGCTTTCCCGCCATTCCCTTTTCCATTCCCTCTTCCCGTTCTGTGAGTACTGTACCCGTAGTGTATATTTGTGTGCAGAATTTTATTTCATTTTCTATTTCACGCAGCTTCTTCCAGCAACTTGACTGGACCGCCCTTTGCTTAAAAAGCAATTATTTAAATTTAATTTCAGCTGTTGACTCTGATGACGATGTTAGTCCACGTGTGCAGGATGTAGATGTCAAGGCGCCACTTGTAAGAGAGCCACGTGGTGCTTCCTTTTGATTCTTAAGTCACTTAGAAACTAAATTCAACTTTTTTTATTAGTTTATTGTAATTGGTTTATTTTTCTTTATGAAAGTATTATATGTAAATATTATTGTGAATCAGAGAAAGCAAATAAAAAAACAAATTATAAGCATAAAATATACAGTGTTCCTTAAAAAAATGAAGTTGAATATTATAACAAGTTATTTTGCACAATCTGAGATGAGAGCTAGAATGCCACAAAAGATGCAGTTGAGAATATACTAAATGTTATGTTATGAAGGGGTAAATATTCATTCAGTATTCATAAGCCTTGTTCTTAAATTATAAATTTCCAAGGGCTCCCGCTACCTGTGGTAGCAGAATTAAGTCTCCGATCAGACTTCGTAGTCGAAATTACTACCGCTTGAGCTTCCATACAGCTCTGGACTGGTGGCCATGTGTTGGACCGTATATACACATCACGTACACAAACCACTCATACAAAAACTAACCCTAATTCCCAGTTAAACGCATTCACCGCTAACACACGTAAGCCCCTTCTTAACCTGAGCTACAGGACAATGAGGTCAAGAGAAGATGCACCTAACAGAACCTGCATCCGTTGATATGCTGCGACATACAGGCAAGCATCATACAACGCTGAATTGAGAGGAGTTTTTGGGACCCCAAGACTGTCGTGGCTGTTTTTCACCGTACAGTGTGTATAGAGGCACAGGCCATGAACAAGCTACGGATATATGGTGAGAACAGCACGATGTCCCAGACCCCAAGTACTCCTCAAAATGTGTCGTATTTGCCCGCCTGCAAACGATCCGCCGTCAATGTTGAAAGTCATAACTTCGAAGTTGTAGATAATTTCGTCTATCTTGGAACCAGCATTAATAACAAAAACAATGTCAGCCTCGAAATCCAACGCTGAATAAGTCTTGCCAACAGATGCTACTTTGAACTGAGTAGGAAATTGAGCAGTAAAGTCTTCTCTCCACGAACAAAGCGCAAACTTTAGAAGTTACTCATCATCCCCGCCCTGCTATATGGTATAGAGGCATTAACGATGACAACAGCTGATTAGTCGGCACATTGCTATACTTCAGTGAATTAAGAGTGAATTTCCAATTGGCGCCACGTTGCGAAAAGAAGGAACGGCTGGCGTGCTGTTGTTAACTCGGCTGTAATCGCGTAAGCGATCTACTCCAGTAAAGAAGAAGAAAAGTATCAAATAAGAGAGAATTCCTTCCGATACTCGTACATCATGGGTACTTCTTTTGTAGCTGCCGTTTTCAAACTTCAGTAGATCCAGTAAAGTTTTCGTGGTGACCTAAGGTTGAAAAATATTTGTATTAAAAAAAAGTTAGCTTCCGATGCTATAATACCCTTCACAAATAAAAAAGTTTTCCGTACAAGGACTTCATTTTAATCGTTCAGTTTGTATGACAGCTATATCCTACAGTTTATCGGCGGTTCCGACAAATGAATACCTTCTCAGCGAGAAAAGCGCAAATTTCAGATTGATTTGTTGTAGTCCATTAAGTAAAATAGAGGCAAGATTGCTTTTTTCTCAAGAATGATAGAAACAAAATTGCGCCATCGTTACTTAATGAGTTTAAGAATGAGAAGAAGCAAAAGAGAAAACTGTCAAATGGCATATATGGTAAATTGAAAACAGTTTTTTACGTGGCCTCTTCGCACTCTTAATCTTACTATGTCACGCTTTTATTTTAATACTGCGTTCTTGGTCACAATTGTGTAAAGGCAAATACTTGGCGTAATCCATATCTCTATCATGCTTGATTTTTCTAATCCAATCACAGTAAACGGACGAAACTTTTATCTTTCCCTATCTGTTTTTAATGCTGTCTCTCACATTTACGACAAAAGGGTTCCCAGCTATTTCCGAAATATAAGTCCTCAAACATTTCAATAATTTTAACTCTACGTTGATACCTCATAAGCTTTCACAGCTCATCATATTATACAATATTAGGAATTTGACGTTTATGCAATTATTCCAAATCCGCCACATTTGCATAAGCCAACACGCCTTAATGAACTTGCCTCCTATTTGCTTAGCCTTGTTCTCATTACCTAAACGCTAAATACTTTGAGTTTTTCCAACTAACTTTGTTATCAACAGTAATGATTGATTACCTGCTCGAACTATGGTGGGCTAATTACTATGACTTGCTATATAAGCGTCGTTCAATGCACTAAAATGTCAAACATATTTTGCGAAATAGTCGTTGAAGAGCATTGAAAACTCCAAAAATGAAGTCCTACTTAGTACTGATTTGTAGCGCTCTTCTTGTTGGAGCGTTCTGTGTTGTATACGCTGCACCCAGCCAAAACGCAAATCCTGGGGAACCTGCTCCGGGTCCTTTGATTTTCCCACCGTACAGCCTTAATCCTCGTAAGTCATATTAAGCAATTGAAAATTAATTTAATTAATTAAAAATTAATTTTTACAGCAAGAATTCCAAAGCCAATTCCCGACGTAGAGGAAACGTCCGAGAGCATCAGCGAGTCGGCCTCGGACAGTGATTCGTCTTCAGACAGCGACAGTAGCAGTAGCGAGTCTTCATCGGAGGAAAATGATGGGGGAAAACCTGAAGGACGTACCTTGTTCCTCATCCTACGCCTATTGCAATTGCTCTCTCAACAGAACTCGACCTCTTCGGGCTAAGCTATAGAGAGTGTGCTCTGCTGACACTATTATATTCGTTTTTCTTTCAAATTATTATTATATATTGTTCAGATATTTCAAGATTTTCACTTAATAAATTATATAATTATTGATGGCATGATAAAGTGAGAAAGTGTTATAATTACACCACTGTCTGGAAGTGTCTGACATTCAATTATTCTATCATGTTTTCAAAACTTTTAAATTGGTTTCATTTATCCTGAATGGCTGCTTAATCAAACTGTGGATTTCATATGGTTTGAATATGTCGAACTCATCTCTTCAAATCCGCTTTTTTTCTAGATCCTTTTCTAGAACTTTCTCTATTTTAGGAAATGGTAATGACTTAGGTACTATATTTTTTACAAAATCCACTCTGATTTACCTATTTTTGATTGTGAAAATGTATCATCTCTTTCGTTTACCACGAAATTTACTAATCACTTAGATAAGAGGTGACATCGGGAATGGCTGTGTTAATTGAAGTTAAGTTTTTATCACCGAAAAGGAAACCTCGGAAACCCTATAAAGTATGTATATAAATGTTTGTCCTGATGATCTGAGTTGATTCAGACATACTCGTCTGCAATTATGCGATTATCTCAGTTTTTAAGGTATCAATCCGCTGTACAAACTGAACTTTTCAAATCAAGATAAAATCTGATTAAAACTTTTTATGGCTGCTTGCAAGTGGCTGCAACTCAAGTTATGATTCTTGTAATCTAACGGGGTTTTTCAATAGGAACGCTACTAAAAGATGCCATATTTTTGCGCTCTTTTGATATATCTCTTCAGTAAGGTTTGCCATTTCATCATGAAAAGATAGACGATCCAACAACGCGTCGAAATTATTAAAATTTATTACCGAAATTCGGAGTCAGTGTCCTCAATTTTAAGAGCGCTACGTTCATTTTATAGTCGTTTTAATCTTCCTGTCAGATCAACAATTGAGCGTCTAGTGGAAAAAATTTGAATCCATAGGCACAGTACAAAATGTTCCCGTGCCAGTGAGACAAAGAAGTGCCTGTAGTGTCGAGAATATTACTGCCGCTAGCGCATCAATTGAGGAAGGCCCAAATTAGTCTATCTCAAATCGTTCTCAAGCGTAGGGCATCTTTGTGACATCGTTGTTGCGAATTTCGGGAAAAGATCTTGTACTACATCCTCACAAGACCAAATTAATGCAAGAGTTGAAGCTGCTTGAGCACCAGAATCGTCGTATGTGCGTGAATTGGTCTGAGCTACAACTTGAAAATGTTTCAGATTTCATTGAAAAATTATCTTCAGCGTTGAGGCTCATATCTGGCTGAATGGCTTTGCCAATAAGCAAAATATGCGTTATTGGGCAGGCAGCAAACCACACGCACTATATTAGATCCCGATAAAATTAAGATTTGGTGCGGTTTATGAGCCGGCGGCGTCATTGAGCGGTACTTCTTCCATGATGATCAAGACCGGCACATTACTGTGAATGAGAATCACTATAGCTCAATGATAACCGAATATTTTTGGCCCGAATTAGGTGATATGGACTTGGACACAAGTAACACAGCGAATGTCACAGTGGATTTATTGAAAGCGAAGTTTCTCACGAATGTTATCTCACGAAATGACCCAGTCAATTAGCCGCCTAGGTCGTGTGACTTGACGCCGTTAGACTATTTTCTGTGGGGCTACGTCAAGTCTATGGTCTATGTCAATAAGCCAGCGGGGATTGAAGAACTGCCTACAAATATCAAACGATAAATTTCAGCAGTACATAACGGCATCAAGTGTACTATGCGCAGGAATAAAGAATTTCCTTGGTATTCCAAATTGTTTTTCCTTTAAGAAAAAAAAAAAAACTTTTGTAGCGTTCTTATTAAAACTTCATTTTATGATGCTTTCAAGTTGGTTATTTCTTCTAATATCTACTTAGTTGCCCCCTTTTTTTCAGTATTCGAGTATTTGAACCAATTCAATTTAGATTGCATCGAGCAGCTTTCGTATATGGAGTTCCCAGTTGCATTCCAGCTTTTGTTTTTCGCTTTTCGCTAGGAAAGCAGCGAAAATTTTTGTCAATTTTGAAGTAAATCGGTTGATTAGAGCTTAAGCCATTGTGAAAGACGCTTCTACTTGATATTAAAATGGTTGTTACTTATTATATTTTTATATTTATATTTCGAATATTCTTCTGAGGAGATACTCGTAAATATTAAATGATTGATATTTGAAAAAAATTATTATTTTTATTTTTTTTTTTAGTTTTTGGACTTGAAAGTTGTGTATTTTTGCGTATATTTTATTAATTTTTGAACTCGAAAACCACCTTAAACAACAGCATAACCGAAACTCATGCGCAATATATTGTAGCATACTTTTAAGCGCGTCATCAGCTAACTTTCTTCATAGCCTTTTTTTAGCATACTTTTTTGCGTCATCATCTAACTCCCTTCTTATTCTTTTATAGCATACTTTTAAGCGCCTAAACGCATTAATGAAAAAAACCGATGCATTCGTTTATATAATATAATTATATTTGTTTAATATTTTTAACTCTGATTAGCACTTTTGTATTTTAGTTACTCATTTCTACAGATCAGGTTACCTCTCTCTACATATACATACATACAGATTTTTATACAGATATCATATTTTTAAAATATTTGCTTACTTTGCTTTAATGCTTGCTTTTTTATTTTAATTTTGTTTTTATTATTTGTTTTGCTTTCATTAAGTTTTCAATTGCCTTGCTTTGACTCTGTTGTGTTATATTTATATATATATAACTGTTAAATACATACATAAGTATAAGCTAACATTATGTTCATATATCTGCAGCAACAACAATTCAGTGTCCACTATTACATGCATTATATACTACATATGCCATTACTGTACACACATTACTATATTATTGATAAATACAATATTACATACATACAGGTATGGTAGTATATAAGTATTAGTATATGTTTGTATGTTGTTGTAAAATATGATTTCAGTACACATACAAGGGAAAATTCTTCTAAAATTATATATATTCACACGTAATTGAATGTAATTGGCAATAGATTTTGATTATTTGACATTTCAGTTTGTATGTGTGTGTGTGTGTATGTGTGTATGCTCCCCAACTTAAGATTCAGCTTAGTGTTTTGCTAACATTTAGTAATAATATAAATTAAAACAGTTTGATCATTTGCAACAGAGCGGCACATTTGAAAGCCAGACGGCGTGGAAACTCTGCCCTGTACCCAACCAATCTGGCTTTCAAATCAGCCAATCGTTCATTGCTGACTAGTAATAAATGCTAATAGTAATATAAATATATATGTATATGTGTATATTTTGTTTTCAGTTGACTTTTCGCAATTTTTTTTCGTGGGTCGCCACCAAAAGTCAAATGATGCCCGCATGTAAATTCAACTTTCAGTTCGCACGCTTTCACTCGCCGACCAAAAACGAGCACTTCCGATGTACATGTGTTTGCGTTAGTGTTTGTTCATGATTGCTGTTTTATTTTTGTTTTGGAGGTGTCTGCTTGTGCATACGGCATTTAACGGCGTCCCAGGCCGAAACCGTATCGGTGTGGTGGTGGCTCTTGCAGCGAGCGTTTGCCCAAACCAAAGCTGTAGGGTCGGTTGCGTTTCTCGTCTGCAATGTGAAATTAAAGCAATGAATATTTTTATTTTTATTAAAAAATTTCCGTGCACTCACCAAAAAATGCCATTTCGTTAGCGTTGCCATTCAACAAGTCATCGATGTACTGATCTTCATCATATTCACCACGCTTGCCCAATCCGAACGAGTAGGGCCTTGCGCGTTTGCCCAGACCGAAATTGTAGACTGGCAGACGTTTCATCCCGTTGCCGCCGTTGGTGTATGTGTAGGCGCGACGTCCCAAGCCGAATGCATAACGTTCCATGCGTTTGTCATAGTTCGCGCCATCGCCCAAATCATTGTCTCGCATATCGTCATTATCGATTTCGCTGAGTAGTGTATTTGGTTGCTGTTGTTGTTGTTGTGTTAAAACTATGCCCGTCGATTTTGCGTCAGCGTAAGCGATGAGCGCTAAAAAAGCGGCTGAGGTGGCGAGCAATAATGTCGGCGCATACAGGGTGCGTTGGATGGTGTGCTGGTGGGTGGACATCTTGCAAGCACTGATATGAATGGCTGTGTGACTGTGTTTGTGTGTGTGCTTGCGTAGTTAGGGACCGTTGTTTGTGGTGGCTATTTAAGCTGAAATATGGAATGAGAAAGAAAGAGAATTAAATTTAAAATCAGTCAAACCGCGTTTGACATGTGGTATGAGTAACATCGCTCATTTGAGTGAAACGGCGTATGACATGTCGTATGAGTAACATTATTCATTTGAATTTGCAATCAAATTTATATTTTGTTTGTACGTTCGAAGTCAACAATTTTCCTCTAACATTTTTGAAAATGAAGCAGATAATTTTCTGTTTTGTTAATAAAAATCTTCAAACTTAAATTGGTGAACAAAAATATCTATCAAATACTGTTTGGTGACCAAGAAGGAATCAAGCCAATGTTTGGTGTCTTACATATGTAGTTTGTTTTAAGAGGCCGAGCGTTGTCATGATGGAAAACATCGTCTCGTGCAGGTCTCGGCAGGGTTGCAAATAAAAAAAATGCATTTGAAAAATATTTGAAATTTTTTCTTTTCTTTCAAAGTTATCTATTTTATGTACAAAGATACACTGTTCTGATTTAAACACGGTCTCTTATTTTTATTGAGATATCTCACATATTGGCCGATATATGCGGTATAAAGTCACCCGGAAGTTCGAAAATCTTTATATTAAGTATATGGAGGCTAAGGGAAGTATTGGTCCGATTCAACCCATTTTTGACATACAGACATACCATTATAAGAGAAGGATTATTTCTTAATTTCAATCATTTATATTACATTTTTTCGATCAAAAGTCAACTATAGGTACCGGGGTCTAAATACTCGGTACCTCGGGACTGGGACAGTTTTATTGGATTTTTGGTCATTAGAGTGCACACACTAAAGACATTATTCGAGCAAAGTTTTATTACGTTATATTAATTGATTCTTGATTTGTGTACTAGAAACTGAACAAGTCAGGTGGAATTTAAAATTGTGTTACATGGGAAGTAGGCATGGTTTTGGTCCACTTTCGAACATTTCCACGACGTGATATAGGCATATAAAAAAATGCACAAAATTTTGTCGACATCGGTTATTCGGATCGCGAGATATGAGATTTCACTAAAAAGGGGCGGTGCCACGCCCATGGTCCAATTTTCAAACCAGTTCCCCTTTGGTACTGCGATGTTCTGTACCAAAATACTGCTTTATATCTTAATTTAGTCCTTTAGTCCTTTTTCGAAGTCCTTGTATTTTTTTGTTGCTTCAACTTTCTCCCCTCAGCATAAAATGCAAAATCGAATTGTAAAATGTAAGTAAACAAAATTTTCAATAAATTATAAGATAGACATTCCTCAGTGTTGCTGATTGGCTCACTATGTGGGGGGGAGCAAGCCATACGCACACACATATTATATATGTACTAAACAAATGTGGGTGATGTTGCAGCAGAAATCAATCAAAATGGAATTTTTACTTAAACTCACATGACTAAGAGCAAATTCAATTTGTTTTCTTGCTGTAGCCGACTCTTCAGTGCTGAGTGCTGACTGACTACTGTCTTATTAACTGGCACTAACTGGCAGTTCGCTTCATTGTCACCATTTGCGTGCACATTGCTGCCAACGTTGATTGTCAGCGTGTCAACGGCGAAACGAGCGCTGCAAACGCTGCGAAATACTAGTAATACGCCACGCAGTGTGCTTAGTATGCATGTTAATGCTTGCAACATTTAGTCGAGTTAACTCGCTACTCAAAGTGGGTAAATATTTTCAAAGAATTAACGCTTTTGCCGTTCGCGCACGTGGCATACACGACGGAGCTTTAAAATGGCGAAATATTGCCATGATAAGGGCTACATAAGTATTACATCACAGCGTTGGCGGTGACTTTTGAATAGTAAAGCGAGAGACATCTGCTTTTGTTTGCTGCTGTTAGTTGTCAAGTCAAGGCGAATACGCTAAATGGCTATAACGGTCACTGCGTGCTTATGTTAAGTAGATAATGTCTGAATGTGTAAGCGCATAAACTATCGTGTGCTAAGGATATTGGATTTTGTTAAGTGGTTAATAAGCTTACACACTTTCTGATATATTTATACTTATAAATTGGCTACTGGAATTAACTTCAGATTTTTAGAGCTGCTAATGGTGTGAAAGAAGTAAAATTTAAATTCAGTATTTTGCATTTTTCAACTTTTCAATAAGATTTCTAGGTTAAGCTCGGTTTCAGCTGCTTAACCGTTGTTTCAGAAGCTAGCGATGGTTTTGATCCTTTGAAGTATATTATTTTTGATTTTTTACTTAAAAGTCGGAAATGCTTTGGCATAAAATATATTTTTTTTACATTTTCTGGTCTATGAAGACGACAGTCAAAATTTTTGAGTTTCATTATAAAAAACTGCTTATGAGCGTGTAAAATGAATATTTAAAATTTCATGATTTTGCATAAAGCAGTTTAAGGGGTAGTTAAAATTTTCAAAAAATTTATTTTCGTTTTTTTGCATTTTCGTTAAGTGTAATATCTTAAAAATATTCCCTGAAAATTTCACGTTGATCCGACAATTAGTTTTTGAGTTATTCGACAAATAACAAGGAGAGCTCGGGCACTTCTAAGCAAAAAGGCAAACTTTAAACGCGTTTTCTCAAAACTATGTTTTTTGAAACGGTGGCAACTGTAACTCGAAAACCGTTAAGTAGATTTTAATGAAATTTACACAGCTTTTAGAATACATAATAAACTCAGGCCTGATTTTTATTTTTTCGAAAATTTCGAGATTTTTAAGAACAATTAACTGTTGATTTTTTCGCAAAAATGTAGAAAACAATTTCCTGAGGACGCCATTTTGTTAATTTTGAAAAAAAAAAAAAATTCCTTCGATCAGGCCCGGGATTATCTATTTATAAAACTATTTTTTTTTGTCCGATTGTTTTTAGATGAATCTCCAAGGACTTATGCTTGTCACCGCAAGTACCTTTTTTGGAACAGGGTCAACAAAAACAACTATAACTTTGGAAATAATTTTTTTTTTTTTTGAAATTTTCGTGACTTCAAGTTAACACATCCTATAATAATGTCATATTACTACTTTTGTAAAATAACATGATTTAATAGCAAAGAAATACTGAAAACTCTCATTTTTTCATGCCTCTGACTACCCCTAACCCCTTAAGACGGATGATCGGACGACAGCACAAATTTTCATTTATTTAAATATGCATGCATACGTATGTAGAAGAAGAAATCAAAAGAAGAATGTTTATATATAAATATTGCATAACTCAAACTTGATTTTCATTTCCTAAAGAATGCATAAAACAATATTGCGCCGCTTGAAGAACGTTGACACATCGCAAACAACAACACTCTTCACACCTGGCCAACTGTGTATAGTACACTCCACGAATGTTTATACTGGTGATTTTCACGCAAAATATGTTGCATAGCTCTAGGCGTTCGCGTTCGCTGCATGTTATGCGCGCTTTTTATGTGTCCATGGAGTTGTTGTTTGTGTTGTTTTGGCTGATAGGTAAAAAAATGTTGAAAGGTGTAAAGACAAGAAAAATTGCAACAAAGCGCAACAGAAAATAAACAACAACAAAAAACGGAAAATAAATAAATAATGAAAGCGACTGCAAGACACGAAATATCTTCAAGAAGAGCGGAAGTTATTATTCGCTTTGGCATAAACGAAAATGTGAATGCAAATTTTCTTAGGTGTATGCGTCTCCATAACGCAACGAGCGTCGTGTTTTATGGGCAAATAATGTTGCAAGGGGGACAAAGCAAGGGTGGAACGAGGCGACTGGCGTTGGCAACTGAGTAGAAGAAACTACAAAGTCAGTAAGGGTAAAAATGCAAACACTGTTAGTTGACATAAAGATGCGAAAAACAAATTAATTTGCCACATGAGTGAATGCGATAAGCGCAACGGCAGCAGTTGCGTGGAGTGAAAAGTCGTGTCTCAAAGTCATTAAAGTCATCATTAAAAGTCAATTGGCAGATTTGATAGTGCAACACTTACAAAGGTGTGTGAAAAGTAGATAAAAAAAACAGCCAAAAACAATTTTTATGTTTATTTTACCTCCTTCTTCAATGTGCTATACCTAAAAGTGACTACAGTTATCTTCTCTAATCCAGTTGCCTTGAAATTTGTTTGCTTATTGACGTTTTACAAGTTCAGTTTACAGCCTCCACGCTTTCATTTTTGGTGGCGGTTTAGTGTGAATCACAGCGCACCACTTTATTAATTTCTTGACCCCTTAATCCTTTGCATGCTGCCAAATAAATTTGTTGTGCGCCAAATTTAGATTGCACGTGTCCTTCGACTATTTTGACTATATAAGCACACTCTACTCAAATCTGCTGGGCAAACTTTATTTTTTATGTGCTTTTTAAGTGAGTGCGAAGCATTATGAGCAGCAGATTTTAACTGGCAATAATATTTATGTACAAAACGAGCGCCAAAGTGCTATTCATAACGTTAGATGCCCATAAAAAATGTTTGAAGATTTTTACAAAATGTGGAACAAATTATCTTTTAAGCGTTATTTTGGTGTTAAAATACCTAAGATTGATGGATATAAAAGAAATAATCAAAAAAATATGTGAAATGGCACGCAACCAAGGAAAAATTACGTGGCCTGGGTTCTATAGCTTTCGAATGAAAGTGTACACCACTTTCTTCGTAAAGAGTTTAGCCCTGTAACAACTTCGAATACGAATGTAGTAAAACATTAATACGGAAGACAATATTTGAATAAAAAGACTTAAATATCTATTTATATATTTTGCAAGTATTCTCCACTGGATTTGAAGCCGAAAACTGGCGAATTAGCGAAAAAAGTAAACTTGCAGTCAAAGTCGCAAAAAAAATGACGATATTTTTTAAGGGGTTACATGGGTTTCACGAATTCAAAACAAAAAAAAATACTTTTATTGCCTTATTTAATTCTAAATCATCTCTAGAATATTGTCCTAATATCGCAAATTGAACCGAATTTGGAGATAATTGCGTGCTCAAGGTGAGGTAAATGGTCATTTAAAACTTCAAACTCGTTATTCTCGAAACTGAAATGACTTTCAGAAGACTTCTCGTGAACTACTCAACCGATCTTAACATTTTTTTTGTTCAATTACAATTATGGCAAAAATTTCTAGAAGATTTCACCAAACCTTGCATTTTTTTGTTAAAACGTCTGCCAAAAATACAATTTTATGTTATTGCAACCTGTTGCCACAGAGTATAATGGTTTTGTTCACTTAATGGTTGTACGTATCACCTAAAACTAAGCGAGATGGTTATGTGTATATCTTCTTCTTAATTGGCGTTGACACCGCTTACGCGATTATAGCCGAGTCAACAACAGATCGTTTGCCATGGTCGTCATCAAAAGGAGGGTCACTCATCCGAGGCTTGTTGTTCCTTTTCTTTGGTATGATTTTTTTTTACGTGGCGGGTCCCAAACCAACGCACAACCCTGCGGAGGGGATTTTTCGCCTTCTCACTTTAGTTTGCCTTCAAACGGATGTTCTTAGTCTACCCAGAGAGTACTTGGTCTAGGACCGGAAGTCGTGAGCTGCTTGAGCCATATGTAAAATAATCGTTTCTGGCCACTCCCAAGTGAATGGCGCTCAGAGAACTCTCCTCACTTGTGTGAAATCCTGCACATGACTCCATCTGTATATCTTATATGTATATACATACACTTTTTACGCTAACTAATGATGATTTTTACGCAAAATACATAATTTAAAATGTGTTGGCTTTTGACCGACTAGTCTTAGGCCTACAATATCTTGCAATATTTGACACTGTCGCTTACTCATCAAAAGCGCGACACTACACGTTCACAATTATTTTCTTAAGATTTCAGTTGTAAATAATCAAAAATACAAAAATTATTGCCAGACAGCAGAACATGTTTATTTATGATAGCAAGCAAGTTGCGAGTCTACATAAAATTATGATTGAAATTCGCATTAATAGCAACAAGGAATATGCATTGACATCTCTAGTCTTGCTTTCGCATAATTTTTCTTATTTATGCGCACTTTGCCACGCAACATTTTCGGTTGTATCTTTGTTGTTGGACATTTTTGTGTCAACAAAGGATTATGTCGCCTAAAATAATTGATTGACTTATCTGGGAAATGGCATGAACACGCTCTCCTTTGCTGTTTGCTGAAATCTTAATGTTTTTAGCTCTGCTCAGAGCAATTATTTATGCACAACGTAGGTTTCAACAAAAACAGTGGTTCAATGTTTCTATATATTTTGTTCAATTGATATAATTGGCAATTCTAGCAGTCATAAATAATGCATAAATATACCTACAACTTAATTTTCAAAAAACTCCAGTAGTAAGCACACATGCAACTGGTATAAATGAGAAAGGCAATTCCCACGACAGCCGGTTCTACGCACCGGAATTGACTCGGATTTTATCCGACCAAGGGCTGTTTTTTCGGCGATCTAACAAAACAAAAAAAATCTAACAAAAAAGAAAGACCTGTTTAATCAGATAGAAAGAATAGTTAGCGGTTGTAGCAACTTTATGAGGTATCTAAGGATTGCATTATGTTGGGAAGTCGAAAAAGTCTTTTCGTATTTTGTCAATAGATGTCGTTGCAGTCGTATATCTCCAGTGCTACCAATCACATTGTGTCATACCATATAGTGTTGGAAAGGTGAGATTTTAAGCTTCATTTAACCAAAAAAAATTAAATTCGGGGAAGTTGAAAAAAAGTTACAGCTGTTCAAAAATGAGTGAAAATAATGAAGAAATTCGCTATATTTTGAAATTTTTGTATAAAAAAGGGAAGAATGCCACACAAGCCACCAATGAAATTTGTGAAGTTTACGGAGACGATGCTGTATCAGTTCGTGTAGCACAACAATGGTTTGCTCGCTTCCGTTCTGGAAATTTCGATGTGAAAGTTGCACTTCGCCCTGGTCGACTTATCGTTGAAAAACTCGATGAAATTATGGAAAATATTGACCAGGACCATCACATAAGCAGCCATGATATCGCTAAGGAGCTTAACATTCATCATCAAATGGTTTTGAACCTTTCAAAAGAAGGCTGGCTACAAAAAGAAGCTCGATGTTTGTTTATCACATGAATTGTTTGTGAAAAATTTAATGGATCGAATTAACATCTGCGATTCTTTGCTGAAACGAAATGAAATCGAAGCATTTCTGAAACGAATGGTAACTGGAGACGGGAAGTGGATCAAATTCGACAATAATGTGCGAAAAAAATCATGGTCCAAGCGTGGTGAAGCTCAAAAAATGGTCGCAGAGCCAGGGTTGACGCCTCGAGAGTTTATGCTGAGTGTTTGGTGGGATTGGAATGGTATCATTCACTATGAGCTATTCCATCCAGGTCGAACGATTGATTCTACATTTTACTGTCATCAACTGATGAGATTGAAGCAAGCAATCGAAAAAAATCGCCAGAACTGATCAACAGAAAGGGCTTCGTCTTTCATCAAGACAACGCTAGACCACACACATCTCTGATGTTTCGGCAAAAGCTGGCAGAGCTCGGCTGTGAAGTTTTTATACATCCACCATATAGCCCTAACCTTGCACCACCGGACTACCATTTGTTTTAGTCAACACAGAACTCATTTAATAAAGTAAAGTTGCATACAAGAGAAGCCTGTGAAAATTACTTTTCGCAGTTTTTCGCCGAGAAACCAGAAAATTTTTACACTGATGGAATAATGTCTCTAGTGAAAAAATGGCAAAAAATGGTCGACCAAAATGGTACATACAGGTATTTGGATCACTAAAGTTCATTATAAATATGAAAAAAATAAGTTGAATTTTGATTAGAAATACGAAAAGACTTTTGCCGCTCGGTTACCAGAAAAAAGCGCTAATTTAATCACTGAAAATGGTCTCCTTTTCCATATTGAACTCCGCAATGATAATTTCTCTTTCACAACTTCGCCAAAGACATTGAAATAATTTAAACTTCAACCGCTTTTTATCTTTTAATTGAAATTAGTGAAAAGTTTCCCTATTACACGCAACACAAAATGCACGGTCAGAGCCATAACGTTCTTATCCTTAGTAGTGCCGCACTTCTGCTATTATGATTATTCCAACAGCAAACTATGAAAGTGTAAATTTCAAATGATAACAAAACAAAGTGGCTGCGCAAAGACTGCGACTGGCCTTCTTCAGCAGTGACTATTTGAAAAGTACTGAGTCAGCAAGGATTTCTCAGCAAATGAGGACACACGAATCAACTGGCGGCATTACGGCTGAAAGCTCTGGTGTGTGTTTAAAGCGCGCTGGCGGCTGGTCAAATAGAAGCAGTTAGTTAAGAGACAGATTTGCTGCCTTTGAGACGCTTATAGTCTTAACGAAATTGGCGAACGTGCTGTGCATTTGTCGGCGTTATTTATTTACATTTGCGAAGGAGTTCCGAGTTGAACCAGTAGAAAATCATGCAATTTGGTTCTAAGTTGTACTTTAGGAAATAGGGTCGTACTTGTGTTGGCTTACAATATGTGAACGTAGTCATGAGATTTGGTTGAACTTGACTTCCAGGACATACATATGTTTGTGCTTCTGCTAATTGGCGTGACCTAAATCAGTTGTTCGGATTCCAAGGCATTTTAGATCTTATGTAAATATAATGAACTTTGCAGTGAGATTTTTCACGACTGGGTTGAATCTATGAAGGAAAGTTGAAGGAGGAGTTTTCTGCAAAGAGCTTTCCTTAAAGCTTAACTGTAAGCTACCGGACTTCTTCTTCTTTCGTGTCGGTTATAGCCTAATTTACAACAGGGAACCGGACTAATGTAGTATTTTTTTAGAAAGAAGTTGGTGCTAGTAAGGTATTAGTTGATACATTACTCCGGAGTACAGTATCTTCCAGAGAGGTGGGCCCTCATTCCCACCGCAGCAGTAATACCATAGTGAACTCGCTAACTATGGGCTGAAAGGTCGTCAAGGACTTTCAGTCCTCACAATTACATCCACTTACTTCATATTCAGATTCCTTGGGTGGCGGGTCATAGCGCTTTGGGTGGGAACTTTGGATCTCGAATGCGCTTGCCTAGCGTTGATTAACAAGCAACTTCTTAGCGATTACGAGGTTCTTTGGATCTACAGTAGAATACAAGAGATCTACTGATCTTCTTGCTATTAGAAAAGTGCATCTTGAAGCAATTTTAAGAGTTCTTAAACGACATTGTCCATAGGCATTCATGCGGAAAGGTTGAAAATTTTATCGGACGCAAGTTAAATAGTAGGTGAAATAAAAGCAACCACGTTATTTTTCTTTAATTTTCGAGCCTTTGCCAGAGTGAGTTTGAAACATTTCGGTAGTTTTGCTTTCTTCGATTCAGGAGGAAATTTTGATAAACTCAAAGGGCTTAGTCGACTTATGAATGATCAATTATATAAGAGTTTTACCTCGTTCTAAGCGGTCCAAATGAGATCCCTGTTAAGATCGATTTCTTAACCTAACCCTAACCTATAATGCACTAGAGGTGACTGGTTAAAGGAGATAATGTAATGTACTTTAGCTGATGCATTTTTGGCGTTATAATAAGCTATATAAATTTCACAGTTTGTTAAGAACTGTATCAAAAGCAAATTACTAGCTCACCAGCTTTTACCAGTTCAACTCTGTCATGGATGTTAAGCGGTTGGGTATCTTTTGGAAGGGCACTGAGATGTTCGGTTTGTATACGGCTCAAATTCAAACTCAATGATTTGACAAATAATCAGTGCCATTTCCAAATAATTTGCTTTTTTCTCCCTTGCGCCGGCTAGTATCGTTACTAACCTCTGAAAGTGGCGAAACCAACAGACGAGTGGTATAAACAAAGTAAAGCGTCCTAATAATGGAGTTAAAATTAAAAGCTCTCATTTTTCTTTATTCTTGCTTTTACTTGTTCAAATTTTGCTAGTAAAAAGTGGTGAATCGTATGAGTCTATTACTTTTCTCTTTCATATATCCTTGTCACTCTCTTTCTATAATTTCAATAAAATAAATGTTAGTTTTTTGCATTAACACGTGTTCGTCTCCGGTTTAAATTTTCTATTGCTCTCGGCCTACCTCAATTTATCGCTTTAAGTCCCATCAACCGCATAACTGTGTCATAATTCTCAATAAATGTCAGCGGCGCTCACAAATTGCCGTCGACATTGTGTCATGCCGGCATTTTTACCACAAAAATCGTTCAAAACGGTAAAGAACGCGCTGATACATTAGGATGAGGTGGTAAGTAAAAAATTAGTTTATTTTTTTATTTGTTATCTTCATACGCTTAGAAAAGATATGTATTTCCTACACATTACGAAATTCGTTTTCGGTTCCAATCATATTAGTTCTTTAAAAACTTGGACTTATAGGGCTTTTTCATAAGGACGAGTCGAAATTATTAAAATTTAAGTACTACCAAAATTCGGAATCAGTGGCCTCAACGTTAAGAGCGCTGCGTTCAATTTATGTTATCGTCATAATCGTCCTATCAGATCAACAATTGAGCGTCTAGTGGAAAATTTTTAATTCACAGACCCTGTACAAAATGAATTTTGCTAAAAGATCTTGGCCTACATCCTTACAAGATCAAATTGACGCAAGAACTGCAGCCGCTTGACCACCAGAATCATCGTATGTTCGTGAATTGGGCTGACCAACAACTTGAAAACTATCCGGATTTTCATCGAAATATCATCTTCAGTGATGAAGCTCATTATTGCTTTAATGGCTTCGTCAATATGCAAAATATACGTTATTGGTCAGGCAGCAATCCACACGTATTCTATGAGTCACCCGAAAATGAACGATTTGGTGCATATTATGAGCCGGCGGCGTTATTGGGCTGTACTTCTTCCATGATGGTCATGACCGTCACGTTACAGTGAATGGAAATCGCCAGCGCTCAATTATAACCGGATATTCTTGGCCCGAATTGGATGATATGAGCTTGGACAATATGTTGTTTCAACAGGACAGCGCCACAAGCCACACAGCGAATGTCACAATCGATTTGTTGAAAATCAAGTTTGGTGAACGTATTATCTAATGGATGGATCTAATCCAAAGATTGGATGGCTTCTCAGTTTTTAGTCGAGTGAAAGGCTCGAACGAAATAAATATTTTCCAATTTGACGGATAAATTTATGTCTTTAAGCTTTTTTAAGCATTAGATCAAAATATATTTTTGGAGTATCTTAGATTTCGCTATTTTAATATAGCAACTCTTGTACTAAAGCTTCGTGAGACGGCAAAATTTTTCAAATATTATTAATTGTATTCCAGTATCTTTATAAAATTGTAGATCCTCTAGTGAACTCCTCTTTTCTTCTTTATTATTCTTATCAGAATTTGCTATTTGCTTAAAAGAAGCAAACTGGTTAAAATTTATGGAATTATATAACGCAAATTAAAGCTTATTGTGATTCTTTAAATAGTTTACGTCTTTTGTTGTTGTTTTAAATGTCTGTATATATACATGCCTGAAAGTCGCTGAACCACCCCTATGCAACTACAAGATCTAAAGCTGTGTACGCTGGCTAACAAAGAGCACATGTACTCATACTCATACAGAGATGAGCTTAAAGTCTTCGTTTTGCATATTTCTAGGCGCAAACATGCGAATATCCTTCGCCACTGCATTCTGCCATGCGACGTGCAGTCATAAGTCAGCGACTCTGTCACTTTGTGTATTTATTATAGGCGAGTGTGATAATTTATATGCGGCGGTGTCAAGTGTGCTACGCACAAATAACACTTACACATACATACATACGAAGAATTATTTGCATATTTAAGAAACTATACAAAAGAAGTTAATGTTAACTAAAACCAACCGGTAAGTGATGGAAGATGAAAAGTGAAGCCAAAGTGAGCGGTGGATTCAAAGAAAAGATAATATTTTTTTTTATAAAAGCAAGAAATAACGGTAAATTTTGCTGCACTGAGTTCTTTGGTATTCAAAAATTGAATATTTTAAAAAATTTTGAAAATTGTATATTTGAAAAAAATTTTGAAAATAGTATTTTTTAAAATATTTTCCAATTAAGAAAATAAGTTGTAACTGTGGTGAATTATGTGCGCATGCAACAGGTGTGGTGCTCTCACAAACACATACACATCTACAATTGCTCACAAATCATGTGCATGACAGCTGCAGGGCCAACAACAACGTACGCGGTAATATAAACACAATAACAATGCTAACCTCAAAAGCCACCAGCTGCGTTTATGGACATGCAAACATAAAAGAGCGTATATAGGGTTTATAACCCTTTCCGTGTGTGCGGCGCCTCTTTATGCCATATTTTGCTGGCGTCGACATGGCTATCAGTGATTTGCTGCCGCCATCGCTGGCAAGCGTGAAATGGCAAACAAGCGAGGCGTTAAAGTCAATAGATAATACTCATGGGCACATATATATATATATATATATATATATATTTTTATACACATACACACATACAAACGCACATAGTTGTAGCCAAATGTACGCGCAATAGACACGTGATAATCTGTTAATTCTCCAGCGGCATTTGATGTTTCCACAATCATTTTATTATCCATTGCCGCGCGCTATATTAAACAGTTACTCGCATATTTGTGTGTGTGTGTTATCACAGGCCAGCCTTAATAAATTTGTCAGTACAACTGGTTGGTGATATTTACTATCACGCCTGTCATATAAACAATAATTTTGTTGTCTTGCTGCAATGCTTTGTGGGGCAGCTGGCGCTTTTCTCACTATGGCTGGGAGATTTACGAATGGTGAAGATGATGACTCGCCCAGTTATTGGTGAAGGTTTAATATTAATTAATGTGAACAATAATGGATATGCTGATGACGTGCGGAAAAATAACAAAAAAGATAGTAACATCAATTTCAAGATTTCTGAGAAGAAAATGTTAGCGATGGCCAACAGACTGGTGTAAGCAGTAGTTCTTTTAAGAGTGTTGAGATGTTGGAATTGATATTTGCCTTTGGGTAAAAATATTAAATCTTTGCGTCTATTTTAGTAGGAAAGATGTAATCATTCGGAGGCAAATTCTGAAAGTAATAAACATAGACGCATAAAGAACAATGCGGAAATCGCATGAAGAAAATTTTGAAGCATTCGAATACCTGACAAAGTATTATTAGATCTTGCTTTGTGGAAAGAGTAAATTATAATATAAGTCATTCTGGGGGATGTTTTTTATGTGGCGGGTCCCAAACCCAGCGCACTACCCAGGAGACGTACTTTAGCTCGGCCTTAACGGATGTTTTTTAGCTACCCAGAAGATATTTGGTCTAAGACCGGAAGTAGTGAGCTGTTTGAAACATATGGAAACGAATCGTTTCTGGTCATTCCCAACTTAATGAGGGTCAAAGAACTTTCCTCACTGATATATGCTGTAAACGCATGGACAATAACTCCATCTGATGAGACGACGTTAAGAGTTTTCGAGAGAAAGGTTCTGCATTCTGGGTGTTACAAAATTTCGTCGCATTCCCAAAATATTTTACTAACCTTTCCTTTTACGAAACTTTCCACTTTATTTACTGCGTAATTAAATTTTTGCTAAACAACATTCAAATTAGAAGCTCTCTATCGCCATTAACTGATACATACGATCTATAAAAATTTGTGACAAAAAAGAAAAATATACAAATTCCAAAAGTCAATTTCCCAGCTTTTTTCGGGTGGTGACACTTTATTGCATATACATACTTGCTATACACCCTACTTATGTACAAAGCACCTTCTAGCACTACTTTTCCAACCCTAGTGCGAATATTTCCAGCCAATTAGCCGTGACATAATTAACCAAAATAATTAATTAACACTTTTACACCGTCATCGAAGTTCAAACGCAGACTTTGTTTCGCTTAACCGAAAACAGCGCCGCAGAATGCGTAAGTCAAGCCAACAACAACGGTAATATAAACACTAAAACAATATGGACGACAATAAAGTTTAATCCAATTTCGAGCCAGCAGCGTGTTCGGCAGCGGATGTCTCCAAGCAAAATTGTGGAGACCAAAGAAAAGCGGCTTAAGGCAAACAAGCAAAGAAGCGAAGAAGACAACAACAATAAGTGGAAAGAGTAACACCAATCCAAAGAAGTTTTGCCATTATAATAATAACGAGGGCAGTATGATAACACAGTGGATTTTGTAAGCGTATCTTTTTAGAAAATTCTTCTGAGAAAAGACCAAAAGAGGGTGTCGAAGCAGCATTTTTTTTGTAATATAAGAGTGTCAGATGTGAGAGAAATGAAAGGTTCCACCGATCCAGTTTTTCTAATTACTTGAGAGCAAATTATTCCCAAAGCAGGTAGACTCTCTGTCGTAATATTTGGTTTTGCCTTGATAAGTGAAAATATACAACTTTAAATATTTTCTTCTTATTCTTTACTGGCGTAGTCACCACTCACAGGGCTATAGCTGAGTTAAACACAGCGCTTCAGTCGTTTTTTCCTTTTCGTAATTTGACACCAACTCGAGATACCAAGTGCACACAGGTCTTTTTCTACCTGATCTCTCTAACAAAGTTGAGGTCTTTCTCTTCCACTGTTTCCACCGGCGGGTACTGAATCGAAAACCTTCAAAGCTGGAGTGTTCTCTTCCATCCGGACAGTATGACCTAGCCAGCGCAGCCGCTGTCTCTTAATTCGATGAACTATGTCAATGTCGTCGTATATCTCTTACAGCTCATCGTTTCATCGAATGTTATAATCGCCGTGGCCAATGCGTAATGGACTATAAATCTTTTGAAGAACTTTTCTCTCAAAGATTCGTAACGTCGACTCATCAGATGTTGTCATCCTCCATGTCTCTTCACCATATAGCACGACGGGAATAATGAGTGACTTGTCGAGCGGACTTTACTTTTCATTTCCTTACTTAGTTCGAAGTAGCACCTATTGGCAAGAGTTATTCTTTATTGGATTTCGAGGCTGACATTATTGTTGCTGTTAATACTGGTTCCAAGATAGAGGAAATTATCTACTACTTTGAAGTTATGACTGTGAACAGGCAATCAGTCTTACTAAAAATTAAAGCAAGGGACGGAGCCAGAAATTCAAATGACAAATTCTCTCTGAACTTATATGGCGCTTCCGATTTTGAAAAACACATCGTCGAGTTCCTTCCCAACCTGTTTCTGAACTTTGGCTACCATAAGTAAATGTAGGATCCTATAAGTTTTTAATCAACAGCTGTGAGACTTACATCCCTGTTCTATTATTTCCCATGTTTAAGGAAGGCACCAACCAACAATTTTTTTTACGGACATCGCAACATTTAAGCATTCGAGTGAACTCTATAAAATGTTGACTCATTTGACTTATATGAAGTAGACTTTGAGGATATTCAACTTTAACTTCAATACGGTTTTACGATGTTTCGATTCGAGGAGTACGAAATTTGCCGAAATCACACACGACTTTGTTAAATTTTCGTTCCAAAACAACACGTCTTATCTTACTATCCTCGTACTCGTCTATATGTGCATGCTTAAGAAACGACAAAGTTGAAAGAATTCCTAAAGTACTTTATAACAGTTTATTTAACGGATTTAGCAAATGCGTAGGTGCTGTGGAAAGCGCGAAAGAATAATTGAAGCAGAAAAAAAGTTGAAAAAGTAATTGTGACATTGGCCGGAAAGCCATAAATGAGACTTTAACAAGGACATTATCTATTCATTAATTTACAAGTGAGCAACAGAGCAAATAGGGAAAAATACCACCAAGAAGTGTGGCATGCAACAAGTGGTGGCGTGCAGCTATGCGAAAAGAAATGTGGCAATACGTCGGCAACTGTAAATGCTCGTAAGCGCGTAAGTAACCCAACTGTTGATTTGGAACTGGCCAGCTGACTGGCTAATAATTCTCGGTTGATCTTTCTCATATCCGCCGTGGCAATGAGTTTTTGTTGACAACAATGCCAATACGATTGTGTGCTATATGTGTATGTGATCGTGTTGCATGGTTCTGTGGCAGGTGCTGATGTGCGCCGTAAAGTGCAATCGTCTTTTACGGAAGTTTAGTAGCAGCAAAGACAGTCTTTTTTGCGCTTCCACAACAAAGCGCCATTCGAGCTGCTGATGATGACGTTTGCATGGCGGATGCGCGGGGTTGAGACAGGGCAACGCGCCGTGCGTTGGTGCATCATTACAATATTGCTGCTCTCCGTCTATCTGTCCGTCCGTCCGCTCATCTGTCGGCATCCGGTTAATGAACGACTTTGGCGCAAATTACAGAATTGCTGCAGCAACCGTGGCATTTCGTTCTCTGCTGCCATAAAGCAGCCCTAGCAAAAGTGAAATACGAAGAGCGAACGAAAGGTGTTGTGGAGAAAAAAAGCGACAACTTGCAGCTAAGATAACTAGAAAGCACGTAAAATGTGACGTGAATGACTCTTACGCATTTGATGTTGCAGCAAGTATTGCTTCCTAATTATTTGCCCGTTTGCATAAATAGTTGTTTGTCTGTAAGTTCAAAGAAGGACAGACTAGAATCGAAATGTATCGGCTATGGAGTTTTCTGCTTCGGAGAAAAGACTGAATTTTTTTTTACAGAATTTGAGCTGTTGAATTAATGTTCTTTGAATTATATTGGCTTGGAAAAATAATATTAACAAAAATCATAGTTCTTTCATACAAAAATTTCTTCAATATTTTTGAACAGCTGTAACAACTTCCCCGAATTTATTTTTTTTTTGTTAAATGAAGCTTAAAATCTCACCTTTCCAACACTATATGGTATAACACAATGCGATTGGTAGCACTGGAGATATACGACTGCAACGACATCTGTTGACAAAATACGAAAAGACTTTTCCGACTGCCCAATATTTCGCATTTTTCTGTGAATCCCTCAAAATGTAATGCACAAGTACCGAATCGAACAAGCAACTTGTGCATCTTAAATGTACATATAATCGCCACAAGCTCGCCAATTAATTAAATACTCCTTGAAGCACGCGATTTGCGATTAAAGAGATTTTTGAATTTAAGTATCTGTTATAGAAATATTTTTCTTGATGTTTTCACTGTAATAATTATTCGACTTAAACAAAATAGATAAATCTAGACCAACTTCTTACAAATACATTAAAGAATTTCAATTCCTAAGGTATTACATGGGTGTATGGGTTTCAAAAAATCTATTTTTTTATTGTCTTCTTAAATTCTATAAAATCTCTAGAATAATGTCGTAAATTCTCAAGATGAACCGAGTAATCGTTTCGGATAAACAGCCTTGAGAACTTGTGTACGCGAGGCTAGCTGGGCTTAATGCGCCGTCTTTCAACACGTTTTTCTCGAAACTGTGTTTTTGAAGTCGGTTGGCAAGATTTCTAGAGAACTACTGGACGAAGGATCTTTTTTTATAATCACAACTATTTGAAAAAAAATGTTGCGAAATTTTCACTGAAATTTTAATATTTTTTTGTAAAAATGTCTGTCAAAAATGCAATTTTCAGATTTTTTTCCTTCTAACTTAAGGTTTTTACTAAAACACACGTATTTTTCACTTTAGATGATCCTATAAGGAGTTATTTTGCCAATGCGGGCGCATCTTTTTTTCGAGAGGTCACCGGAAGTGGCGTCGCTATGCAGGAATTTAAATTATTTTTTTTCCAAAAATTCAAAATTTCTTTGTTAATAGTATATGTTTGTAGCAATAAAAAATTCCAATAAAATATTTCAAATTTTTATATGGGGAAAAAAATTATTGAAAAAAAGCTGCCCGAGGAAACCCATGTAACCCCTTAAATTTCTAACTTTTAAGGAGAAAGTCATAAGCTCTCAATATAACAATTTAGCAGTCAACGGTCGCAGAAATTATGTAAAATTGATTATTGCTGTTGACATACATATTTTCCGGTGGCTAACTATATTTCAAAAGTATCTCAATATTTGCTTAAACCATTTGAGAATTCCAAACTTTATTGGTTGAATGAAAACAAAAACAAAACCAGCTTTTGACTCAAGGAGGATAATGTCTTGATAGAATACAAGAACATATACATACATGCATATGAGTTTTTCGCGAACATATCTATACATACTATGTAAAGATTATATACATACATACACCTGCGCAGTTTCTGCTTTTCCTTCACATTCATGAAACCTTGAGGCGTGACGGTAATGAGGAAAGAAATTTCTTTCTCAGCACATACATATGCACCTGTATCTGTGCACCCATGTGTGTTCATATGTATGCAAATTCCAGGTACTTGTGCATCCATGTGTGTCCATATGTGAACTGCATTGTGAGCCAAAGGAAATATCTATTTCATCTTTGTAAGTGCTTTGACCAATTTGTGTGTGCATCACTTCAAAAATTGGTTACTTCATTTTTTTATCCTTCGAGAATGTGCTAGCAAATAGGCAATATTGCTAAAAAATGCTGAAATTTCTCAGTTACACGGAATTTTTGTCAAAAAGGGTGTCACAGGTTATTTTTTGCAATAAAAAGTAATTATTTTTTTTACGTTTTTTATAATCAAGCCTTCAAAATTCTACTCTAGTTTAGTGATGTATATCAGGTAAACTATTTTTTTTTTTCGCTTAATAATTTGAAAAATGTCTTAGATACCTCTAAAAAGTTTCACCCAGTATGAGTTTTTAATTGTAAAGGGTCTGTCCTTAGCCTTACATATTTTATTTTATATTTTTTCTTATTATCAGAAAGAAAAAAATGCAAGTCTCGGCTTCAACTACTTGAGTGATCCTTTAGTAAACCACTTCCAATATCTGATAACTTTGCATTTATTGTTATAAATTTGTATGCGAAAAGTTATTTTTTTTTCTCAATTGATTTGTTATAATTTCATTACGCTTTGGGCATTTCAGCCTTCAATTCTCCCCACCGCGGCCCTTTGTTTTTATTACTCAATAGAGTAATGACAGAATTGCTACAAATAACTGTACTTGTATTCTTTGTATTATCCCAAAAACTTTCACTATTATTGCTCTACTAGCATCTGCGCGTGTGTGTGTGGGTGGATGGGGCGCGAAATTGCGTGTAATTGCTGGCAGTTGTTTTGCCGTTGGTGAATTTTATTGTCTCCTCCGACTCTCGAGCTCCGACCTCTTAAATAGATGCACACACACACAGATATGCACATATGTATGTATGTGTGTAGGCAATGTTCTCAAATGTCAATCATTAGGTCAACCGAAAAGGCCATCAAATGGATGTGTCTATGTATGTACATATGTATGCACACTAATAGAGCATCATTTGATGGCAAAGACATTTCCTTGATCTCAAATCATTTGGTGTTCTTTTAAATTATTCGGTGGAAAGGAGAAGATATTTCCCTCTCTGGTTCAAGGATTTCCCGTTAATTTCCAACTAGTTGGTCCTTAAAGGTTATCATAATTTTTTTTGGAAGTTGAAAAGAACTCACAAACATTAGCGGTATTTAGTTTGAATTCACTTTTGTATATTGAATACCACTTTATATGAATATAGAGTGAGTTTAATAGAAATCGAGAATGCGATTAATTAAAATTTCAGCATCACTTTAAATTAGAGACAACCGATGGATAAAAGGTTTGACGGATTAATTTTCGGCTAATTTCAAATTTTAAACAAAATTTCAAAAGTACTTCCGATCATTAAAAAATTGTCTCTGA
This sequence comes from Bactrocera dorsalis, assembly GCF_023373825.1. NCBI lineage: Eukaryota > Metazoa > Arthropoda > Insecta > Diptera > Tephritidae > Bactrocera > Bactrocera dorsalis. The sequence continues at coordinate 10,461,586 of NC_064304.1, read as the reverse complement.
TTTTAGATTTTGACATTTCTTCAACTATCCTTAGATAAAACCAAAAAAATCGGCTGTACGGAAGCTCTTCACAAGTGCATTTTTTATAGTCTAAAGGGGTATAACACGATATCTTTATTTGGGTCGGTCTGTATATATGGTATATTCAGCTATATGCTACATTGATCTTATCTCAACAATTTGCTTGCACATCGATACCGTAAAAACTGTCGAGATCTTAAATTGAAAGCGTACAAATTACACCTTGTGCAACAACTGAAGCCGATCGACCTTCCCAAGCGACATTGCTTCGCTCTATGGGCTCTTGAAGAATACCAAGGCGATCAGACGTTTTCAAGCCAAATTTTGTTCATTTGTTCAACGATGAGGCCTATTTCTATGATTCAATGAATATGTAAACAAGCCGCATTTGGGACGAAGAGCAACCTGAAGTGATTCAAGAGCTGCCATTTCACCCAGAAAAAACAACGGTTTGGTGTGATTTGTGGGCCGGTAAAATCATCGGTCCATATTTCTTCAAAAATGATGGCAGTGAGAATGTAACAGTCAAAGGCGAGCGTTATCGTGTCATGATAACTGACTGTTACATGCTTGAAATTGAAGTTCGTGATTTCGCCGACATTTGGTTTTAACCAGACGGCACCACTTCCCACAAATCACATCAATGAATGTATTTATTTAGAGAACACTTCGGGGAGCAGGCAATTTCCTGTTTTGCGTCGGTCGATTGGCCATCAAGATCGTATGATATTACACCGTTAGACTGTGGGGATATGTAAATATCAAGTCTAAAGCAAAATATCACGTGTGTCATTCGCCAGTTACCAGTCTCAATGCTCGAAAGAGTCATCGAATGTTGGACTTATCTGAGACGTAGCCCGGGCAACAATTCAAAGAGATAATCTTCAAAAAATAAATGCCAAAGAATCTGCTTTCGAGTGATAATAAACATTCCATTTAATTTGAAACTTTTGTGGTTTTTTCTTTCAAAAAGTAGGAAACTTCGAAATGGATCACGCTTCATTTTTAAAAATTGTCCAAATCGTCTGTTGGTGGTAATAAAATTTGAATTAAAGTTAGTTTTCACTTTTGGATTATTGAAAAACAATATCTTTCTATATACAATCTAAATTGGTTTCATCATACGTTCAAAAGACTTTCTGAAAGTGGAATCAGTTTTATCAATTCCTCAGTAGGATTCCGGAAAATGAAGTATGTTGAATGCTATGTGAATGTCACAAGTGGGCAGCACTGTATGTAGATGATTCCAAGGACCAAAACCTTTATCAGCTTAATTTAAAATATGATATTTATGGAAGATGTCTTAGAGTAATCTCTGCTTAATTTTTTAGCTACTGACATTCAGGTCCGATTTCGACGTCTATGTGAATTTTATAATTGTAAAAGAGTAATTTTTGGCATCCACGAATTCGCATGTGCTTTGGAATGTTTGAAAAAACCTCGATTGTCAAAAATCTAATACAGTTGGTACACTGCTTTTTGAAAAAAGAAACCTATTTTCATGTACTATAGTATGTCTTGTATCGACTTTTTATCGTACGCTAGACTTGTGTTTCGAAAGATTTTGAAAATTTTTGTACAAAATTATAGTCGACTGCAATTCTATATTATGTATATATGTGGATTTTTTTCAGATGCTGAATTACAATTACAAAATCTCAATTAATGTAGAAATTTAGAACGCTGACAGATAACTTCTTAGTCGTCGAATTAGTTTAAGTTAAAATGAATTTTTGATTATGGTGAGAATAAAATTTATTCTAAAACTATATTTGTCACTAATTGTTTTGAAGCTTCATTAAACGAATATAGTATTTAACAAGTATGGAAAAGCTTAGTTCTGGTATAATTGAACATTTCATTCTCTTGCAACTTGCAAGGATTAAAGCTAGGGAATTACCTTCAGGTAAATAAGGCTTGTTAGTTATGTGGGGTCTAGGGCGAGTTTTCACCCGATTTTATTCATTGTGAGTATAATTATATGAAAGATTAAATAAGTTGGGGATTAAATGCAAAAATGCTTAGTATTCCACAAAACACACGCTATATACTTTGTTCAAATATAAACATATTTAACGTTCGGCGCCTAAATGTAGGCAAATAAGTTTAAAAATATAACAAATGTATGGTAAGAAGTAAAAAGCCGCTGGTAAATGGATGTGAGAAGCTTTTTTATTAAGAAGTATTTTGTTTGGTAAGATGAATATTACCAAAAATTAAAATATAAATAAATATTTTCAAAATTCACTAATGTTTCCGATTATTTATGAGACTTTAACTACGTCGATTTTATTTATAGTGCAAATAGCATAGATTTCATTCAATTTATAGTCCACTATTTTAGCTTTTTTTAATACCAAAGTAATTACTTTTTAATAGCAAAAAATATTCTTTAAATATAAATCGTTTATTAAAAATTTTGCACATTTCACAGTCATTGCACTCGAAATGCTTAAGAGCTTATTCGCACTTAATCCTTAACTATTATTTGTTCACTAATGCTTAAACTAACTGTTAATACACACCAACACAAGCGTTAACAGCAAACTGTTGCTCTTAATGCTCAATATTAATTAAGACCGAATACTTGAACGGCTCTGGAGGATATTCTGCAGCGTTTTCTTTTGTTCGCACCACTTTTGCCTTAGTCCTGGCTGTATTGCGTTGTTCACAGGTCAAGAGTCGTATAACTTTTGAGGTTTCACGGATGCAGCAGGTCCTCTTATATTCAACAGCGGCGGCCAAATGTGTTGATAACGTTGCCAGCAACGACAACAGCGACAATAACGGTGTGAAGGCAGTTATTACACACACACACACACATGCAAATATGAAAACAGGCGTACATACTGCAGAAATTTTATTTAGCTGCAAACTCACCACACTCAACACCAACACAACGAGACTGCCAGTGGTTCATGAGCAAGCGTCAACGCAGGCGTTACTCGGCGTAGAAATGGCCGGCAATTGGTAGTTGTTGGAAATTTCACTCGTAGCTTTGGCGCGCGAATTCACTGGCGAGTGTTGGTAGCAGCATATTGCATCAAAAATGCGCATATGTTCTCATTTTGTAATGCTGAAATGTAATTTGATTAGCTTTAGAGGATTTTAAGCAATAATTTTGTGTATTGTATTTATGTGAAATGTTTTAATTCTGACTTTTTTGTATAATTAATATATTTTTGCGTCCAAACTTTGTCATACAACTCCCATACTCCAACTTTTCAATATCATTTGTTAGTACGATGTGTACTTTGCTTCAAATGGCCCTCAATTTCGGGAATCAAATCAAAAATTTCTTCCCAGCGAGTATTATTTTGTCTCAAATCTGTGGATTATAGTAGATGTGGAAACAATTCGAAACCCAATTTAGAGATTTTTGCCATCGTTTTCACTGACTTGTGATACGATATCTAGTCTTGTGAAACACCACTTTCTTTTTCTTCAAATTCGAATGTTTTTTTGCCATTTTGTCCTTTAAACTGTCTGCTATATAATAGTCGCTATTGATGGTCCTTCCTTTTTCAAGGTAGTAAAAAAAAAATAGTTCTTTGCGCATCCCAAAATACAAACGCCATAAAATTTGCCAGGCAACTGTTGCGCTTTCCACACTTTGGAGCGCGTTCATCGTGTGCAGTGCACTCGCATGACTGTCGATTGGACTTTGAAGTGAAATGATGGAGCTATGTTTCATACATTGTCACATATCGACGAAAACTTTTATTTATTACGCTCTCCAAGCGCTACCCCGAATCATCAACTAGGCTTAATTTTTGGTTAAAAGTGAGCTCGCGCGGCACTCACTTTGCACAAAGCTTTCTCATACCCAAATATTCCTGAATGAAATGATCTTCACGTTCAGTTAATGTTGAAATTATTTTGTGGACTTTTTTGATGTTTTCTTCGGTAACAACCGCTTTAGGACGTCCATTGCGTTTACCGTATTCGGTGCTCATTGCACCACGTCTGAACTTGGTATATCAAGTCCTTAATGGTCATAATGCAGGTCTTTCAATCCTTTTTCTTATTTTTCTTAGATAAATCGACTTCACAATATTTTCAAATGATTAAGGGGAGGTTGATGGGCCTGAAACTCTTATCAGAAATGAGAGAGCTCTTTGGTGAAAAAGATAGAGTCCTTACAAAAAAAGACTCGAAACTCTAGGAAAAAGGCAATTTGTTAGCAGAAGTCTAATGGTACTCAAAAAGGTATCACTCAATGTTTATAGGAATAACTTTTAGTTCTACAAATATAAAGTTATTTTCACAACAGTTATTAAAAATATGTGAAGAAGAGTTGTTATTGTTCAATAACAGTATATTTGTGGTTTTTACTTTGAACAACTACTTTTGTAATTTCTGAAAAACAAAAGAATGCAATATACTGATAAACTGGTTTACAAATGACCACATATTGCAATAAGGGAACTCTAAACTTTATAGTTCCACCACAAGTGTCTTTGAATGCCGGAGGAAGTATGGCATTATTGAATGTGAGGATGTGCACGAGCTACTAAAATGCGTAGTTCTAATTGAAATAAGTTCATAGTCACAAGTCCAACTTGAAATGTCTCTCACAAAGCGCCCTACAAATGCAAATGTCAAAAGCAAAAAGTTTCGAAATCGCGGCTACGTAAAGCGCTCGAAGCGTTGCCGCCTTCGTCTCTGTGTGAATCGAAGGGCTCTATTCTTCGCAATTATGCGTGTTGGTGTCTCATTGCTGCGTCATTAATCACTTTTGTATGGGTGTGCAAGTACAGTATATTGGCAAGAAAATAAAAGCAAAAATTCTGAGCATAAATTTGAGTATTTTTTAGCTGTCGTTTTGGTGCAAGTTAAACAGTCTAAAAAAATGTTATTGGTAGGTAACTAGGAGGAGGCAAGGCTTACCGTCTTTATTTAATGAAGCTTCTTCGGCAGAATTCGGTTGTCTTGTTGAAACTAAGTATGCGTCTTATAAAGTTCTTTTGATTCGCTTTGCAATAGCTGTTCGGTATGCCTCCGAAAAATATATATACGACTAGACCATAATGCCTATTCTAATCAAAAATTATTGCTGCTAGATATATAGGTTAGATGGCTGATCTAAGATTGCATGTGGTCTTTTGTGAAGCCGAAGAAAATAATAACTCTGTGCTCGAACTTAATTATAACTTAATTTAATTTCCAATCCCGCCAATTCGGTGGGATGTCTGAAGGTATGCTCTTCCCAGTGTTTAAGTCTTGACTTCCCAAACGAAGCAGGTGCTCAGTTGCTTCCATCTCATATTTTTTCATACAGCTTCTGAGGATAGCGTCTGGTGCGTCGACGCCAATACGGCAATAGTCCGTAAAAGTTCCGAAACTAGGGAGAGGCGATGCTTACTGAAGGCAAAGAGATCACTAGATCTCAAGCGATCGATCTTGGGCCACAAGGATTTTGCGACAGCTCATGCACCGATGGCGGCCAAGCGGGCTGGCCAATTTCCGCGAAGTCCAGCTATCTAGTAGTAGAACACAAGAGGATACGGGAGCACCGACTCACTCCCATTTTACTGATAGCGTTTCTAGGGTGCCGTTCCTTGCTAGCTTTGCAATTTCCTGTGATTCCGCTATAGCCCGGTACCCATACCAGTCATATCACAAAGACACTCGGTGATATTCATAGCGTGGTTAGACACTCCTCTACGAACCCTGAAGGCACTTTAGATGAGTTCAAGGCTAGCTTCGGAGCAGCAGATCTACTGCTATCTACATGGCAGTAACCTCGGCTTGGAAGACACTGCAAAAGTCAGGAAGTCTAAAGCTGGACTTGATATAGAGCTCCTGACAGTAAACCCCTCCACCAACCTTCCCCAAAGCTTTCGTAAAGAATCTCCCTAGAATATAGTTTCAGCCAAATTCCTTTGATTTGCCAGTGTTTCTACTCTCTTAGCTCACACTGTAAGCGTGGTTTGCTTACGTACTAATAAAAAGACACGCGGCGATGCTCATTGTGTTCACCTTACCACACCAACTCTCGTATGAGCAATGACAAACGCACAAAGAAAACCAAATAAAGCGCACAAAATGGTGGAGGAAGGATGGAAATTTAATCGAGGATGCTCGTCATTAAGTGCGTGTTGGCTAAGGCTGGCTTTCCCTGGCTATTGCTTGGTTCGCTCACCATTTCTGCAGAAATCTACAATTTGTCTTGAATCTAATGGTCTCTTTAATGCTGTCAGTGGACAGCATTGTAACAAAAACAAAGCGTTGTGGGTCAGGGCAAGTGTGTTTTAGAAAAAGACCGTTTTACCCTTTTCATGTGTGGAAATGTCGCGGAATGTGCGATGAAAAAATTGCAAAAAAAAATATTACAAAAACAAAGAAAATAATTTTTTATATGTAAATGTGACGTGCAACGGGACCTAGTGGGCGGCAAATACGCAAACGCGACTGATAACAAATGTTGGCAACGAGAGAGACAAGAATGCGCTTCCAACCGTTTGCATAACAAATGTGGACAAATGAAATGCGCATACACACACACATACAAACACTCACCACGTACACATAAAGTATCAATAAAAATATTCAAATATATAACAGTTTATATGCACACACACACACACATATACACATATGAATCGCACATATCCTTGCAGAAACCAATTTGGCTAACGGCAACAAGTCGCTTTCCTTCGAGTTTGCTACTGTTGTTGCAATTGTTGTTGCCGTGCCCGGCGTGCGCACATGATAAACCACAAACGGCAAGTTCATTCGGCGCATTTTTCTTTACCATATTCTACACTTGATTGCTGTCAACTTAGCAAGCCTAATGACACCGCCTCAGCAATTGTTGATCTATGGCATACTTACGAGCTGGCATTCAAACAAATGCACCATACATGCTCACAGATGTACCGCATATATATCTACGGTATAATCCTGCTAACTTCATCGCAAACGTGTGACGTGTTGCGCTAATGCTAAGCAAGCTAAGAAAGGTCCCTTGTTACATGTGCGTGGTGTTTTCCAAAGGTCCTTAATTTTTTGTTTTGGCACACCTTTTTGGACAAGCTCACAGTCCATTGGTGTTTGTCTGTTTGCAAAGGTATGCGTCTAAGTAGCAGAATCGATATTCTTCACGTATTGATTAGGTTCGTCTTTGTGACAAATATGAGTTTACATGCGAGTAGCTGACTATTTGTTAAGTTGGCATACAAGAATGTTATTATAATTGGGTCAGGTGACTTCTTGTGCTTTAATATTTATGGGTTAAAGTGCTTAAATGAAGACAGCGTGTGGTTTGATAATTCAATGACATTCTGTGTTATTTTGTTTTTCGAAAGTATTATTTCTAAATAGTTATAAAGTTACTTGGCGCTCTGTGAAGTTGGATCGCAGTAAAAGTCTAAGCAGGAACCTTATTTAGCATTAACAAGGAAAAAAGGTTAACTTCGGTTTCGCCTAAATGCAAAAGATTTATTATAAGAACTTTGATGGGATGGCAGTTATAAGCTCGAGTGATTTGATTTCAACAATTTTAATGGAGATGACATCTTTGACGTAGACGAAAAATTATGTATTATTTCTTGAAGATGCCTCGTCAAATGAAGCTTCTTTACAAAGTTTGCAAAAAACATCACACAAGTGTTGTGGACAAGCTATGGCTGACCTCTTAATGTGAAAAAAACTGCCCAATAAATAAGAGCAAACATTTTTTTGTTAAGGATTTCAGGTTTCTCCATTTGGCGTAAGGCAAAGAGTTTTTAACAATTGAGAAGACTTATGAAGGCTTAAGGGGTTCCTGAGAATTTTTTTCAATTATAAGTTCTGAATACTTGTGCCCTTTCTTTAGAGAAGAGCTTTGAACTAGTCTGAATTTTGGGAAATAACTCACGAGAATAGCATAACAGAACTTTTCTAAGTTGAAACATTTACTAGACAAAGTATTAGACCTCAATTCTCTTGAGCGAAAAACGAGCCTTAAACAGATTAAATACAGAAACTTCACATTTTATTGGGAATGTTTATTATTATTCCAAATAACATTCTTTCATTTATTTATTATTCATTTCATTTATTTTTTGAAGACTATCTCTTTTACATATTGGCCGCGGCTACATCCCAGGTGGTCAATACGTTGGTCCAATTTTCGATCGTTCGAACATTTCGACTGGTAACTGGCGAATGATACACGTGATATTTTGCTCCAAGGTCTGAATCGGGGCGGGATTATCCGAGTAGACTTTAGATATATATACTATTATATCTTCACAGGAAAAACGGTATGATGTCACATCATTTTGGTGGCCAATTGGCTGGCCCAAAACGTGAAATTATCTACTCACGAAGTGTTCTCTTAATAAATACATTGATTGATGCGATGTGTGGCAAGTAGCGTCGCCTTGTCCGAGATCACGAGCTTCAATTTCAGGCATAAAATAGTCGGTTATCATGGTGCAATAACGGTTACGTTGTCACCAGCATAATTTTCGAAGAAATATGGACCGATGATTCTACCTGCGTACAAACCATACCAAACCGTAGTTTTTTCTGGATAAAGTGACAGTTCTTGAATCTTTTCACGTTGCTCTTCGTCCCAAATATGGCAATTTTGCATCTTTTTATACTCATTGAACCAGAAATAGGTCTCATCACTGAACTAAATTTAGCTCGAAAACATAGGATCTTCTTGGAACTCTTCAAGAGTTCAAGTTCTTGCACAAGCTGTATTTTGTACGCTTTCAATTTAAGATTTCGACGGAAAATGCGCCAAATCGTACTATACTTCAATCCGAGTTGATGAGAACGGCGCCGAATCGACTCTTCACGGTCTTCGTGTGCACCCCCAACTACGGCTGCTATATTTTCTTCACTGCTTACAGGATGTGGTCTATTCTGTCAGTAGGCCAATTATATTGAGCATATGTTAAGCGAAGCGCATGAAACACATTCTTTACAGAACATGAATTTTCGTAATAAAGTTGAACGATTTACAAACGTTGCTCAGGCGTAAGTCTTTCCTTGATGAAACCCCAAACAATACTGAAAAAAAATAACATAACAGCTTGACACGACTCACGCGTTATCTGTCATGAAGATGCTATTGAAAAAAATACCTCTCTGGATCACACGCTATTTACTCATTTTTTGAGATATCAGTCTGATTCGCACCAGTTCTTTTGTTAGCAAGAAGCTGCTCATTTGTTAGACCGGCCGTTATCGGACCATTATAGCATATAACTGTATGCTTGCTAGTATAAAATCCAAGAGCAACTAGGCGGAAAATTACTCTTTTTCCGACCATACTCAAATAAGTTTCAAGTCCAAAATTGAATAAATTCTCGAAATTATCCTAGTTGACCGCAGTGACACCCAAAAATTTAAGCAAATGATTGATCAGCTCATCAGCGCCTATGTAAGTAAGCAGAGTACATACTATACACTATGTACAAGTATATCATATATAGAGTCCAATGAGCATCACATTCAGCTCCAGAAGCCACACTAAACTTAATTTTGCATAATTCGTGTGCTACAAGTGTAATAATCACACACATACATACATATGTGTATACATGTATGTATAAATAATGATTATAATGTGTAATTGCGATTGGTTCGTTTGCTGGGCTAATGGTTGGCTCTTGGGAAATTTATGAACTTGTTCCGGTGAGTCAAACACCAGCTGTATTTTGTTTGTTATTGGATAAGCGAATATTACAACAAAAAAAAATATTAATATGCATGCAAACAGCGCTAATATAACATGAAGTCGCTCAAAATATAAAAACCTTCAATATACATATGTATGTATGTATATCTATGAGAATGTTTGTTGTTGCTATAATTGGCAATGAGGAGGTGTAGATTTATTGCATACAACAATTACCGTCGCAAATTTCGATTTGCTAATCTTCTGTTATATCATATGCAGATATCTATATTCTATATTCTATATACATATATATTTTCATATTCTTGTACATATATATAGTATATGTATGTAAGTACCATAAATTTAGTTTGCAGCAGAATTAACTAGTGTGCTTTGCTGTTGTTGGTCTTTTGATGAGGGTCGCTATGACGTATTAGGAATTACGTCTGCAGTGATGAAAAGTTGCGCTGTCGAAACATTCACGAGTATCATATTATACTTATCTAATATATGCGCTACTACCTAAAATAGCATAAATCCAAATAACAAGAGTTGGAATGGCAGGTTTGTCCTTATATGACTTTCAGATTCCTTATTAGACGAAATTGTAAATAGATTATAAACATTATTATGGGTCTGTGTGGCCTTGAAATAAGTCTAAACCAATTTTATACATTTTAGCACCAAGTCACACTATTATCAGGAAAAGATGCTTAATTTCATTTAAATGCTACATAATTGACGGAGATGTTAAGTACAAAGCCAACCATAGAGTGGGTATTATGATATTTGGCACTGAGGGTTTGGTTTTGTGATTCGATTACACCCATTTTTCAATCAGAACTTAAAAGCAGAGGTACTATTTCCTACTTCTATATACTTTTCTATACTATTTTTATACCCTGAACAGGGTATATTAAGTTTGTTACGAAGTTTGTAAAATCTAGAAGGAAGCGTCGGAGACCCTATAAAGTATATATGTATATAAATGATCAGTATGTTGAGCTGAGTCGATTTAGCCATGTCCGTCTCTCCGTCAGTCTGTTTGTATATATACGAACTAGTCCCTCAGTTTTTAAGATATCGCTTTGAAATTTTGCAAACGTCATTTTCTCTTCAAGAAGCTGCTTATTAGTCGGAACTGCCGATATCGGACTACTATAACATATAAAGGGTGATTTTTTAAGAGCTTGATAACTTTTTTAAAAAAAAAAAACGCATAAAATTTGCAAAATCTCATCGGTTCTTTATTTGAAACGTTAGATTGGTTCATGACATTTACTTTTTGAAGATAATTTCATTTAAATGTTGACCGCGGCTGCGTCTTAGGTGGTCCATTCGGAAAGTCCAATTTTGGGCAACTTTTTCGAGCATTTCGGCCGGAATAGCCCGCATTTCTTCGGAAATGTTGTCTTCCAAAGCTGGAATAGTTGCTGGCTTATTTCTGTAGACTTTAGACTTGACGTAGCCCCACAAAAAATAGTCTAAAGGCGTTAAATCGCATGATCTTGGTGGCCAACTTACGGGTCCATTTCTTGAGATGAATTGTTGTCCGAAGTTTTCCCTCAAAATGGCCATAGAATCGCGAGCTGTGTGGCATGTAGCGCCATCTTGTTGAAACCACATGTCAACCAAGTTCAGTTCTTCCATTTTTGGCAACAAAAAGTTTGTTAGCATCGAACGATAGCGATCGCCATTCACCGTAACGTTGCGTCCAACAGCATCTTCGAAAAAATACGGTCCAATGATTCCACCAGCGTACAAACCACACCAAACAGTGCATTTTTCGAGATGCATGGGCAGTTCTTGAACGGCTTCTGGTTGCTCTTCACCCCAAATGCGGCAATTTTGCTTATTTACGTAGCCATTCAACCAGAAATGAGCCTCATCGCTGAACAAAATTTGTCCGAAAAAAAAAAAAAAACCGAACACTGATTTTGGTAATAAAATTCAATGATTTGCAAGCGTTGCTCGTTAGTAAGTCTATTCATGATGAAATGTCAAAGCATACTGAGCATCTTTCTCTTTGACACCATGTCTGAAATCCCACGTGATCTGTCAAATACTAATGCATGAAAATCCTAACCTCAAAAAAATCACCCGTTAGCTGCCATACAAACGGAACGATCGGAATCAAGTTCTTGTATGGAAAACATTCACATTTGATAATGGTGCTTCACAAAAGTTGACATATGTTATTTTCTAAGATTATAATGTCATATACGAAGAAATTGTTCCGATCGGTTAACTATAGCATATAGCTGCCGTACAAACTGAATGATCGGAAAAAAGTTCTTGTATGGAAAACTTTTGTATTTGACAAGATATATCCACGAAATTTGGTATAGATTATTTTCTAAGGCAACAATGTAATCTGCGAAGAAATTGTTCCGATCGGTTAACTATAGCATGTAGCTGCCACACAAACCGAACGATCGCAATCAAAGGCTTGTATGGAAAACTTTCGCATTTGACGAGGTATCTTCACGAAATTTGGAATGGATTACTGCCTAAGGTAATAATATCTTAATAATCTCCAAAAACTTGTTCAGATCGGATTATATCGGATATTATCTGATATGAAAATTGAATATTACGGTTTTACGACATTTTATAATCACACTAAGTGTTGTGTTTTTGCTCCTCCTCAATGCTGTCACCAAATTGAATACGTAACTAATACTTACATACATACAAGGTAATGAGATTTATGATCGATAGTTGATTTTTACAACAATTAACATGTGTACACATGTAGCAATGACGTCTCCTTCTGGTTAGAAACACAGGAAAAAAAGCAGCCAAACATGGATTAGAAAACAAGTAAGTTTATCAAAAAATAATATATTTTACTGGAATATTATTTTGATAATCACTTAACCTTGAAACGCTTTTACATCGCCGGAAGGTGTATGGCTGAGAAAGTTGCCATCAGACTCATATAGTCTAGGTTCCTAAAAGAACACGTGTCTGAACACTCGGAAATCTTCACTTACTTTGACTTCATTTCGGATCACTTGGATCATGGAGTCGCAAAACCGAACTCTGGCGGCTACTTCTCTACCCATAGTTCTCTACCCATCGACGAGGGAGTTGTGGGTAGGAAGAAGCCGTTGGGGTAGAGAGCCCCTCCCTGGTTTAGGGACTTTTAACGGCCGTTGCCATATTGGCGTCCACGCACTAGACGCCATCTGCAGAAGCTGTATGGAAGTAAATGAGATGGAAACAACCCAACAATTCCATCGTTTAAGAGTTCATTACTTGAACACTTGGTAGCGCATACTTTCTGACATGCCATCGAGCTGGCGGTTATGAAAATTGAAAGCCTGTGCAAATTTGTATTGGCTACTAAGCGTTTTGCTTATTTATAAGTTCGAACATAGGAGTTCGTCTTTTTATGGTCGCACAAAGGACTACATATAGTGGTCCACGTGCGATTTTTCATCAGCCAACTAATCTTACCTTGAAATACTCGATTAGTGTATTATACAAATGATATTTTTATTCATTATCTCAAAGTAAGGAAATACCCAGTTAACGAATCCATTGATCGAATATAACTTGAATGGTTTAGCTGCGAAATTTTGACTTTACCCAAGGTTCCATACACGATTGTATAGAAAAAAATTCAATATACATACATATATGTGTACGTATACCATGCTCCTAACCTCAAACTAATCTATGCGTTTCACAAGCAATTTAATTGCAAGAGCCACTAATTCATTTATAACAAGTAGAAGCTTATTCACCATCTACTCAAAAAGTTTATGGAAGCATAATTTAATGACATTTCCTTCATTGCATCAAGCGCGAAATCAATTAGTTTTATTGCGACAAGAAATCAGCATAAATTTACTTCCCACTTTGGACCGCCAACGGAGATTTAGTTGCGATTTTAATGGCGTTTAAGAATTATTCACTGAACATTTTTTGCTTCCAACTTTACACATGATGTTTGCGGTTTGTGCATAATAATAGGAAAATATTCAAATGGTCCATAATGACTTAGTCATCGTTGATGTTTTATAACTGCGCTTAGTCGGCAATAATTATACGAATCTCATAAGTATCGACGCCCACATGCGGCGCTGGCGCTTTATCAGCGTCAGTGAAGAAATAAAAAATTATTTATTGTTGAGTATAAATGAGTATACTGAAAAATAATGACAATATTGACAAATGCTCCTACATACTTATTTATCCGTTTGTACTTTCCATACCGATATGCATATAACTGATATAAAATAATTAAAATTATATTTCAAAGGTTTGTAAATAAGAGTACAAATTTTCAAAACAAAAAATGATGATGTGAAGAGCTTTAAATTAAGTGTGTTTTTAGGGTAAAAAAAATTCTATTTTAAATAAAGTTCTGACTAAGAATAATATGGCTAATATTTTGACTCTAATAGTTTCCCATTTTTAGCCAAAGGTTCAATTTGCACCGTCCTACCTAAACGGATGGTCTTATCTCACCAACAACCGGCTGGATAGTATAATAGGCTTCTCATCATCCCTTATTGCATTGCCCCATTTCATTAGCCTAAGTGCGTCGAATGACATGGCAAAGATCGTGCCTTGAAAGGAACTTTTTCTTGATATGATTCGATCACAAAACATTCGTTGTGTGGCAGAATGATCATTGCACAATCCAATTATAAGCATTTAGCGTTTAGAAGACTAATATTGGTAAGAGGAAACAAAAAGTCAAGAATGGTTCTTCTGTAGCGTCCAATATTGTGGTACCATCTGCAGCATTAAGATGGTAGCACTAAGCTACTCCTGCAACTTACAAGGATCAAATCCGAGGAAATATCTTCAGATGTTGACAAAGCTTTTAATTTCATTAAAATATTACACATCTTACTATTTTAAACGGTTTAAAGTCAGGTGGAAAGGTGGAAATCACTATGTAGAATCCATCGGTGGCAGAAAAAGAAAATTTTTACATTGCTGAAGTGAACTCGAGAACATATTTTAAAGCAATTTTATAAATGTGTAACTCACATAATGACCGAAATATTCGGCAGAAAGTATATTAGAAATAATTTAGAATAACTTAAGGGGGTATTCTAGTCTAGAAATGCTATTTAACGACATTTTTTAAAGTCCAATAAAAAAAAATTAAGAACATTTTTAGTATCCAATTTTTTATCAGATATTTATTGATATTTTAATAATACAAAAAAAAAAATAAAAAAAAAAATTTTGGGATAATTTGATTAATTGCGGCGTGGTGGCGTGGCGGGGGTTGAAAATAAGGGTGCGCCCTTCCTGACACGATTCCAACACTTTGAGTGATCGGAAAAAAAAGGAAAAAAAAGTTTTAATCAGTACAAATGCCGCTATCGTCTGAACTAGGATAAATAAAAAAAAAAATTTTCAGTAAATGGCGACTGTTTGAATATTTTGCCCGTTTTTTGGCAAAGATCAAAATTTTTTAAAGTTCCAACCATAGAGAGATATATAAAGAAGGTCCACACCAAATTTCAAGTTAATCGGTTCATTAGAACTTGAGAAATCATGCCAGAAGTGTTGAAAATAGTAGTTTCAAGAAAAACGCGATTAAAATTTTGCGTTATACGATATTCGCTCAACCGTTATACGATATTCGCTCACTAAAATGGCTATAACTTTGAAAATAATTTGAGTTTTGAAAAATCCTTTTAGGGAGATATTTTTGAATATCAAAACTATCGAAATATGAAAAAAAAAATTTTTCGATTTTTTCAAATTTCTAGACTAGAATACCCCCTTAAAGCATTATATATACATATGTATGTATACATTGTGATAAAAAAACAGCCAGGAATTGTAATTGAATTCCCAAAAAATGTTTTTTGCCAAGTTGGTATTACTGTCCTTAATTGCAGCAACTGCTTAAGTCGGTAAGTGCGTTGCGATTTTCACGATGGATAAAAATAACGAACATAGAATTGTCTCAAATTTTGTATTTCTAACCAAATTTCGTGAGCGGAATCGTTGCGAATATTGGAAAAAGCTTACGGTGATTCAGTTTTATCAAAAACACAAACCTACACAGGTGGTACAGAGCGTTCACCGACGGTTGAGAGATCGTTTAAAACACGCCTCAATCTGGTCGACCTTCGATCTTTTCAACTGATGCTTCAAAATCATAAGACAAGTGTTAGAGAGGTGGTAAGAAAACTCGACATCTCTCGCGAGTCCATTCCGTACTGTAAACAGGTCTCTTTGGACATGCTTGATCATGCGAATTCCGATCCCACATTCATGGAGTGCATTATAACTGCCGTTGAGACATGGGTTTAAGAGTTGCAAACATGCAAACAAGTCAAAATTCAATGGAATGAAAGGGAAAAACGAGCTGAAAACAAAAAACCACGAAGAAGCCGCTTAAAAATCCTTGTGTTTTTTATATTCTTGGTTTGGTGCATCATGAAATTGTTTCGGACAACGGTTATATTGGTAGCGGAAATATTTCGATGGAAATTAAAATTACCTTAGTTGGGACGTAAGCGAGTATCCATTTTTGAAATGTAACATAGCGAAGTCGAAGAAACGTCAAGCTTAATGTTTTTTTGAAATTTGTCGTGTAGTTGTTGGGATTTGGGATTTCATCTAAAAGTAAGCAAATTTTCCAAGGAATAAGAGGAAGTTGTGATGTAGTGTTTATCCAAGCAGGACTTACCTTCTATCTTAGCTTTTGACTAACATTAAAAATTACTAAAACTGTGTAGATAATAGAAAACATCAGAACTTATTTCAGTAATGAAAAAGCTTCTCCTACATCGCCTCTGTCAAACTGGCCTAAGTGCTTAGATTACCGTGAAGTAACCGGTAATAAATCCACAATTTTGGCATTAATTTCAAGGTTTTATTTATCAGAGTTAATAATGATCCGATTTGTGTCAACTATTGTTTTGCTCGAAAATCTGTTGCCATTTTAAAAATAATGTCATAACCTTTCACTTCCAAAGAAGCACTCGTCGCTATTAACGACAATCCACAACAGTCCACGAGTGTTTTTACAATATTCTCAGGAGACGAATTGTTCACCCGAAAAATCGTTCGCCATAGACAGTAATTGGTAGTAATCATTGAAAAACTGTATAATATTGCGCCTATTTTTGTAGCTGGTGTTTATCATTGACATGTGTTCAAATAATATTGAGTCAAGTAATAAAAAACTGCCAGAATATTTTCTAGTACTCGTGCTATCCTATACAAGTATTAGCACCTACACAACGTGAGATCGCTAAAACCATCTATTGGACATGTAATGAATTTTGCTTTCTTAGACCTTAGATACATACATACATATATAGTACAGATGTACTATATAGAACCTGATGTTTAAGAACTCCCTTAGCAGTTTTCAAAAGTGTGTAAAAAGTCTTTTTTCGGTTTTTGTAAAAAGAAAGTTAGGAATTATGAATAATTGAACGCACAATAGACATAACAGTCTAGTTCAAATTTCTATCAATTTCAACAATATGCAATATTTTAGAACGCTGCCATTAATTAGAAACATCTAACCTCAAAATTTATCTCTAATAAAATACCTTTATTAAAAAGTTTTTTTCCATCTCAATGCGCTCATCGTACTCTCCGTTGCATCTTCACTTTCTTCATTTGTGAGCTTATACTCAAAAGCTTGAGCTTTATTTTCCACTCCAAAGTCATGTTGGAAAATTGAGTAGCAACGGGTTGTCAATGTGTGTGGATAAGTCTAATTTTCACTGCCCACTCACAAATCCAACCAATGCAATTGTGTGTGTATATAATATGTACATTTCCAAGCTTACGAACCTTTATCAAATATATTTGAGAGTTACAGAACACTTTGGACACACACATAAGTATGTATGCATGTCGCGTGTATCACTTGCATACGATGTAAAAGTAAAAGAAAAAAATCAAAAATCAAACAGCAATAACGCCAGAGAGCGCTAAAGAGAAAGAGAGTAAAGAGGAGAGACAGAGAGAGAGCATGTGTCTTTCAGAAGTTGTTCTTGAACAAGATCAACAAATTTATAGTCGGCGGAACGCTTCGCCCACTGCGCTTCCATCCATATATGATTAATTTGGGTATGTGGTAGTGCTGCGGTCGTTGTTTACTCGTAAATGGGCGACAGTGAATATGGGTCAACACAATCAGGTTGCATTACACAAACGTTGCAAGTGTTTTTGTGTGTATGTGTGAAAATAATTCAAGTAGAAAACATTGTGTCAACACAAATCAAGACTAGTTCCTTTTGAACCACTATTGAGACTACTTTTGAACTGGTGAGGGTGTATGGTTTTGAAAATAAGTTTCTACAAATGTAGCAATTTAAGTTAGGTATATATGTACATACGTGCATGTTAAAAAAAAAAAATTATGAAATGAAAATGGACATAGGAGTTCATTGCATTCTAGGCACTTCTACAAAAACATTTTATATTTCGCCAAACAACTTGGCTTTTAATAAGTTTTGGTTTTAAAATAATTAACTTAAATTATATTTCTATCCATTATTTAATATCTTTTTACAAGGAAGAACTCAAAGCATGAATATGAGACTGGCCTACTACTAACCCTAAATAAACTAGTTTCACAGTAGAGCTGATCCACTACAATTTATGCTATGGCAATAACAAACGTAGGCACGTATTTAGATGTGTGTGTAAAAATATTGACATTTACTGTAATATAATATATGTATGTATGTAATTGTTCTTTTTTATTTGGTTATTATAAATACTCACTCGTCTGCAAGAAGAAAAGAGAAAACTTGAAGTTCAACGAAAATGTTTATGCTGGACGATTAGGTGAATGTGGTGAATGAAAGTGATCTTACTGCCACTTGATTGAAAGCGAGACCATTCTCATATAACATACCGTTATGCTAATTGCATAGCGACCTGGCTTTGCGGTTAAGCTGCGGTGATATGCTTTGTAACGGGCAACACAGTAGTTCTTTAAACATTTGAAAATGCCTGTGTGTGTGTATATGTATTTGTGAATATGGTTCTTCGCCACGAGTTGATCATTGCATGTTAACATGACCCTGTAGAGAAATTCTAAAAGTATGTTTGAAGGAGAGCATATGATTACTAAAATGTACTTATAATTGAGCGAGAACAAGTTTTTTATTCAATATTTTTATGTCGGTTAGGATATGAAATTAATGATAGGAAATTAACCTAACTGTTTGACCGGAAAAAGTGAATGTGCAACCGATTTTGAACACATTTTCAGCGGTTTATGTTATAATGGCTTTATTTTAGTTCGTCAATTAGTGAAGTTCAAGTCGAAACTTCGAACTCTTGACTTTTTCTGGACTTAAAATAACTCAAGCCTTAACCAACATATACTTTCCACTAGGTTATTGGCATATCGTAGACTTTTCGCTCACTCTCTTGATGGAGACACACATACAATATTACTTCCAATACTACGATCACAACGGCAAAATAAAAATCAATAAACAAATAAATGAAAATTATAAGCTGTAGAGCCTTTCTGGGTTGGTCGGCATTGTAGACGTTTGGAGTGTTCTCGACAAAATTTGTCGTTGCTTGTACAGGGATTTATTTGCTCGGAGTGCTTGGAGAAGACTTTTGATCTTTGAATTTTATTTTACGGGAATATTTTAGTCTATAAATAAAAAAATCTATTTCTGTTTTTAATATTTTCAAAGTTTAACTATTCAAGAGTAGTATGTCTCTAAGTGGATTTTTCAGAATTAAAATTTTATTTTTGAGATATGGGTATTTTGCTAAACTGGCATCCAAACTGGTTGAACCTGAACTGAACCTTAACAAATTTTTTTCCAAACCATCTTTTTCCAAACGATACCCTCAGATGCTACTCGTACGGCTTTTAAGGGGTTGCATGGGTTTCCTCGGGTAAAAACAGCTCTTTTTCAATAATTTTGTTCTCAAATAAAAAATCAAATATCTTATTAAAAGTTTTTATTGTTGCCAACATATACTATTAACAAAAAAATTCCTAAATTTTTCCAGAAAAATATTTTAAACTAGGCTATTGCGACGCCTTTTCCGGTGATAACCCGAGTTGGCAGAATAACTCCTATAGAATCATTTAAAGTGAAAAATACTTGTTTTGGTTAAAACCTAAACTTAGAACTTGGACGAAGGAAAAAAATGAAAATAGAATTTTTGGCAGACATTAAAAAAATGAAAATTTCATTGAAAATTTCACGACATTTTTTTTTTCTAGTTGTTATCAAAAAAATACTTCGACCAAGAATTGTATCTCAAAGACCTGTGTAAAATTGCATAAAAATAGGTTGAGTAGTTCTCACGAAATCTTCAAAAACACAGTTTGAAGAAAGACACATATACATATATAAAGACGGCTCACATAGCCTAGCTAGCCTCGAGCGCACAAATTCTCAAGGCTGTATCTTCGAAACTTTTACTCGGATCAACTTGAAAGTTTAGTACAGTATTCTAGAGGCTTTTTTTAGAATTTTGAGGATAATAAAAAAAAATCGATTTTTTGAAACCCATAAACCCATGTAACCCCTTAAAGTATGATAAATCGAGAGGCGAGTAAGGAAATTGAAGAAGTAATTGTGTTACAGCGGCATCTAGTGGTTCAGGTTTAGTTGCAAAAATATTCCCTACAGGGTTCTTCTATTTGTGGTGCATATAAAAATACACATTTGCAAGCAGCGTTTTATTTTATTGCTCGCCGTTGACGGCAGCAGAGAATTTGACCATAAATTTCACCGTTCCTCCCTTCAGCCTCTTTCTCTGCACCTCTTCCATGCCTTTCTCTGCACTACGGCGTATAGCACATTCACGTGCTTGTATACATACATACATATATTCTTTATCATATGTGCATTACGATTGTGCTTTTGCTTTCCCTTCGCATTCGTTGAAAGGGAAGATCGACGCAGCAACAAGAATATATTTGTGGAACAATAAAAAAAACGAACTAAAAACCACTGACACAGTTTCTATGCTTGAATTTATTAACTCAAAGTTCTCGCTTGTTTTTTGTATTCATGCATGCCTTACGCTGTATGTAAGTATGTGTGTGCGTGTGTGCACCTATTTGAGACCCTCAGAAAATTTGGGCGTGTGAATAAATTAGAACCAGAATTAGCACCCAAAGAGCATAGTAAAAGTTAAAAAGCGTAAAAAAAGATTGTAAAAAAGAAAGTAGATATTTGGCTTAGCCGCATTATAATCGCTTGTGTGTGTATGTGCATATGCGTGTGAAGACATATGATTTTTGAAGTTATAAATATTTTTGTAATTTTAATTTTGCTCTAGATATTTTTTAATAAGCACTATCCTGATATTTTTATTTATTATATGTATTTGTTGTAATTTCTTTTCCCTTTTAATGCATTTCGTAGTTTCCTTATCTTAATTGCAGCTATAAACCGCTGAACTTATAAGTGAGTATTTTTATATGTTTATGTATGCACATTTGAATGTGTTAGTTTAGAATTCCTAGTTATCAGAAGAGCATGCTGGAAAGAATATGTATAATCGTGCGTAAAATTGTTAAGGTTTTAGTGTTTTAAAAATATTTTAATAACATTGAAGAAATACGTTTTTGTTTTTGTAAGACATTGCGCATAAAAGATTTGAACATCATAAGGAAAACAAGGAACGTTAACTTCGTCAAAACCGAGACTATAACACTCTTCACAGAAGCATTTCTTTTAGCATAAATGGTATAAAAAGATCCGTATCTTGCGATAGTGTACCAATATGAGCAATGTATACAGATATTGTAGGTCAATAATCCATGCCAAATTTCCTGGTTGGATTGTTAAAGCAACGTTCATATAAAGGTTGCTTAATTTCGAAGTTCTTTACTTTTTTAAAGAAAATATACGGAAGCATCAAATTTAAAGAGGCATGTTTAAAATCTTTCGAAAAAACATTCCTTGGCATTTATTTTTTTCAAGATTATCTGTTTCAAATGTTCTCCTCGGCTACGCCTCCGAAGGTCCATCCATTGAGACCAATTTTTGATAACTTGTGCGAGTATTTCGAATGGTTAATGACACGAGAGATGTTTGGCGGCGAGAACCGAATCAAAGCGAGATTGTCTGCATAGACTTTAGACTTTGTATAACAACACAAGAAAAAGTCTAACAAGACAAAGTCTAGGAGTATCACACGATCTTGGTGGCCAATCTACCGGCCCAAAACGTGAAATTATCTGCTCACAGAAGTGTTCTCTCAATAAATTCATTGATTGATGCGCCATAATTGGGTAGTGGCACCGTCTTGTTGAAACCAAATGTCGCCGAGATCCCGAGCTTCAATTTCAGACATCAAATAGTCAGTTATCATTGCGCGATGATAGATGAAATGGCAACTTTTGATATCTTCGGGTTTCTCTTTGACTCAAAAGCGGCAATTTTGCTTGTTTACATACCCATTGAGCCAGAAAATAAACATCATCGCTGAACAAAATTTGGCTCGAAAATGTTGGATCTTCTTGGAACTTTTAAAAAACCCCTAGAGCGAAGCGATGTCGCTTGGGTAGGTCGAGCGGCTTCAGTTCTTGCACAAGCTGTAGCCAAATCGTTCCATACTTCAATCCGAGTTGATGAGAACGGCGCTGAATCGACTCTCTACGGTCTTCGTGTACACTCTCACCTGCGGCTTCCATATTTTCTTCACTCTGTGCTGGACATTAAACACAAATTAATACTCACCGATCCAAACGGGGTTAGATCGCCGAAACAACAGCCCTTGGTCGGATAAAATCCGAGTCAATTCCGGTGCGTAGAACCGGCTGTCTTGGGAATTGTAGATGTGCTGGACATGGTTTATTCGGTCGAATATTATCCAATAATGAATGCTGGATCTCAAGATGGCTGACGGTGTTGCGAATAACGCTAATTAGGGCAGCTCTATAAAATTGTGTGGGGTTATTTCCAAGTCAACTGAGGTCGAACTATGAAAACAAATCGTTAGATCGTTCTAAATCAGCGATAGATAAAACAAAAATGATGTAATGTATCGTGCACTTTGTTTCGAAGAATATAGTTTTATATAAGTCCTAGCAACTCGCACATAAATTTGCACTTCTGTATCAAACTTTCTTTCTTTCTGATTCTTCATCCTCGATCAATGTTGACCATTTCAGCTTTTGTGGAGCTTAGAAGCTTGTCTCATGTGCCCACAGATAACCATATACTCTGTGAAGACACAATTTTTAGACTCATACCTCTCAGGATTCAGCTATCTATTTCGATATTCAGAGTGCATATAAATGTTAAGAGCTGTCAAACACCAAACACGCAATGTTAAATCTCTATAAGTTTATGGGTGGCCTTTTGAATACTTTTGTAAAGATTTCTTTGTGCTTACAAACATTTTAGTGTATGAAAAATGTAGCGGCACATTCTTAAAACTCTCCATGAGCTATCATGAATTCTCGTACATCGGTGAGTAAAGGCAACATTTTTCTTATTTTAACCTTTCACTCACAATCAACTGCAAGCGGAGCATTCATGGAGCATTAAAAGCTTTCACGAAGCTTAAAAATATTTCATGGAGCTTAAAAAGCTTTCATGCAGTTTAAAAAGCTTTCATTGAGCTTTAAAAGATATCAAGATCAAGATATGTATGGACGTTGTCAAACTCCTCACGCGTTTAGAGATAGACCTGCACTTAAGCATGTAAATGGAAATAAATATGTTTGCATATAATTACAGCTATAAGCTAGCATAAGCCATGCATAGACTGCGTTGCAGCTCTTTTGTCTACATACATACTTATACATATGCATATTACTTTTAACGTGCGAACATTTGATATTTTCCACTTTTTATTTTGTTTAATTAATTTTGCATATTTCCATTTGAATTTCATATATATATTACCAATATATCGATTAGCAAAGGTGAATGAAACTTGTTGAATGCCAACGACTTGGCCAGCCGCTACACCTGTTTAAGGTGTCGACGGAGGCAGTTACGCCGGCGCGATGCGGCACAACTGTGCACATTCCATATATGCAAGTAAATATGTATATGTATGTACATATGTATGTTTGTAGGTGCGCTTGATAATAATCGCTATCTAACTTTTTATATATAATTTTCATATAAATGCATGTGTGGTCAAATGCATACATATGTATGAAGCGAAGTAGCAAAGCTTAGACAATTAATGCATAACGAAACTCTCGAAGTTTTTCATACTTGTTTATATATATACATACATACATATACACAATATAGTATATATACATATAAACAATACACACATATTGGCAATTTGGTGGCATGCCAGCACTTTAATATCAGTCTAGGAACTAAAAGCCCCTGTCTTTAATTGGTTTTTTGTTTTATAAGAAAGCCGTAATTTCGTCTGGCGATTACACAATTTAATTACGACAAAACAATTTTTGCATATTTTCCTATTTTACAAGCAGCCTTACGGTATAAGCATTGCTGGTGGAGCGAGCAACCTGTTTGCTGGAACGGGCGTCGAGAAGATTGTCTTAATAATTAAGCCGCTGGCTGACAATGTGTCATTGTTATCTGCATATCGGCACAGTGATCCATATATATTGACAAGTATATATGCATATTACATTGTATACAAATATTTACACATATGTATGCATATAGCGGCAATATATTTTTATTGATCACTCACACAAGCGCATTCGTACAATTATTATTTGTGAGTGAGAGTTTCATAATGCAGGCGAATGCATATTTCTGCGTCGGCAGCATGAAATTAAACGTGAATTTTTTATGTTTTGTATTTGCTTATGCAGAGCGGCAAAAGCTGTGTGTGAGCGTGTTCTCGCTCGTACACACACATACAAACATATGTGTGTGTTGTTCTCATCTGTTTGCGCCCGTTTGTTATGTCCGAGAAAAGTGAAGGTGCAATGGAAAATTTATTTTTCTAACTCTCGTCAGAAAAGCACGATCCACTCTGGGGCAACCTGCGGCAGTCGCGTGCGCTCTTTCATTTGTATGCTTTTAGCGGAGTGAGCTTTCAAGCTGCGCAGACGAGCAATGCTTTATGGGCGCGAGTAATGCTGCACAGAGAGGTCGAAAAGTATACGAACAACATAAACTTGGTACAACTGTCAATCCCTTTTCTGTAATTCATATTTTTGCTGTTTAATAAAATTCGGTAATAACTTTTTTTTTGCATATATGAGGCGAGTTTAAAAGAAGCGCAATAGTTTTATAAAAGTTTCAGTAGAATCATAAAATCAAAGTGGTCGATTTAACCACCTGCAGAGCGTGGAAGGATGGAGCTATGTGTAGTAGTCGATGCAAGTGCGGAAAGTTCTCTGAGTGCCATTCACTTTCAGGAGTGACCAGAAATAATTCTTTTTCATATGGCTCAAGCAGCTCACGATTTCTGGTATTAGACCAAGTATCCTGGAAACTAAAAACATCCTTTTGAAGGCGAACTAAAGTGAGCAGGCATAACATCCGTCCTCAAAGTTCTGGGTTGAGTTTGAGACCCCTCACGTAAAAAACACCCGCAATAAATAGAAGAAAATAGCCTCGGATGAGAGAAATACGGCTATAACCGAGTAAGCGCTGTCTAAGTCAAAAAAGAAGAACAATAAGAGTCAAGTCTAAGTGTAGAAAAATTGAAAAAGAAATACCTCTGAAGAGATCTTGGATGATGTATGCGTTGATTCCTTCGCTGGTGACCGTTAATATTTGATTTAACGAGTTTTAAAGCGGATGACATGAAAAAAACACGATATCGTATTGGCAGATCGTGCGCAATATACCTGAAATCATAGATCTACAATCTCAAAAGATCGGATGGTTTATATTCATAACATGTTGAGCCAAGACAAGCCGTCGGCACGTTGAATGCCGCTTTTGGTCACTTCGCCCAAGACGTGCAACCATAAGACCACTTCACAGTTTTGACTCTTTCTAATCCAGAAGAGGTACTGCATCGTTTCATAACCAACGACGAGACATGGATTCATTAGTATATACCATAGATTAAGGAAAGTAGAAATAGTAGAATGGCACACTTAGCCGAAGATAGGACAGTATATCTGGCGATAAGACTCTGATCTTCATTTTCTGTGTTTAACATGGGTAAAGCGGTCACTGGATTCTCTTTTCTGTCGAGTTATTAGGTTGATTTAAGAAAAATCTGCCGATTAGACGAAGAAAAAAGCTATAAGCTACTGCTCTATCCACAGAATTCTCTAGGTTTTCTAACATGCAAGCGTCCTACACCAGTCAGAAGTTTTACTCGAATAAGGATGACTTCGCCGACATGCAGTTCTATTACTATAGAGAGCTGAAAGGAGATTACGTTGACAAATAAATCAACTACTTTATTAAAATTATAATTTTTCTTTTAACTTTCATCTGACTATCCAACCGAGTACGAATAGTATTTTCAAATACTGTGAATTTCGGTTTGCAAACAGTCATATATTCGATTGACAGTATGTGGTCGAGTGAGTACTTACTCATTGCTCGCGAGAGCCCACTAGCGCAGAGAGTGCTGCGGCAGCGCATCCAACAAGTAGTAATGAGTTAAGCGCGCCACTCAAACGCCGAATCTGACAGAGCATTTGCATGAAATTAAAGATCTTGTTCGGAAATTAGTTCTATCCAGTGCGCCTGTGAAAGTGTTAGCGTAACGGCGCATTTCGTACCATAAACAAATCATTAAGAAGTGACGTCAAACACGCGCTGCGACTGCTTGAACAAACGAGTGGCGCGACGATCGACTGAGCAGTGAGCAGTACAAAAACAAACGACAGCCGCCCACCGCGCACACAAACTAACATTTGTATGTGTGTACTTTCAGCGCGCTCTCCGCCTAGGCACACACACGTGCGAAGATATTAGTATTAATACATGTAAAAGCACCTCTTCGTACGTTTGGTGACGAAGCGTTAAGGCAGCCAGCCGTAGTGAACGCGTAAAGAAACGAAAGTTTTTCATTTTCTTCGCTGTTTGGGGCGGCATAGCGCATACAGACGAGACGAGCATTGCTTGGCGGCGCGCTAACGCTGTCGTTTCGATTTTTCGCTTCACCATTTGTTGTGCGCGTATCGCTCTTTAACGTTTGTTGTTTGTTTTTCGCGCATTGCGTTGAGCACCTTTTCGCTTTTTTCCCTACACTTTTATCGACGTTTCGCCGAGTCGGTGCGACTTGATGCGACGCTACGCGACGCGATTTTGAACGCAGCGCAACTGATCGCACGAAGTTAGTGGCGCGGCAACCGCGCGCGATCAGAGAATTTCTCTAAATAAACGCAACACGCTGGTGCAGTTCAGTAACGCGTAAAAATTTCACTGCAACGGTTTGCTCCGCCAACGGCAACGGATGATGACTGATATGAACGACGATTAGAGGAAAGAAACAACTTGTTGAAAACAGTACACATATGCTGTAGTAGATAAAATTCGAATAAAAAAAGCATATTTAAAAATAACTTTTTAAAATATTCACGACACAGCAGTGAGCAACAGGCGAGCGCAAGATACAATATATCAGTGTTTATTTGTTTTGTGAAATGTGCTAAAGAAAAGTATAGCAGTGAGTGCGTACTAAAACAGTGTGTAGAGACGCAGAAAAACACATACGCCATATATCACACGATTACCAAACAAATTAAAATCGAACGCGCCAGAAACTACCGTGCGCTCTGCTGATCCTGCCAATTGTCGTTCAACTTCGTGTCAATTTTCCGTTGCGTATACGTCCAGGAGTGCGCTCAACGCCACACACTCTTCTTCTAAACAACAAAAGTAATTTGAAAAACAAAAAAATCATCGTCAACATGTCACATCAATGCAGTTGCGGACGCGATCTCAACAACAACTACGTGTCCTACACAAGCGCCTACGCCAATGGCAGCTCCAGTCTGGATCGTGAGACGAGCAGCGGCCTCTCGGGTGGCGGCAGCAAGTCAGCCATGTCGGGCAAGACCACACAACTAACAGCGAAAGTGATGTTCGGTACAGTGGGCGCCATCAAGGATCTGCGCGAGAAGGAGAAGTCACGCCATGCGACAACGCGCGCCAGCGATCGGCGCAACTGAGCGTTAGTGCGCAGAGACTGAAGGGGTTGTTGGCTGGGTATTGGGTGAGCATGCGCAAGGATACGAAACATGGCTAATCGAAGTAAAGTGTTAAATAGTTATGGCGGCGGGTTCGTTGCGGGCAGAAGACGTAGGATTTAAAATGCAGTGGCAGGCGGCAAAAGCGAGGCGTTCTGGACTACATACAGTGTTGTAATGCATTGGTGGGGCGTGCAGGGGCTTGCGGCTGTTGAAATGTAAAGCGGTTGTGCGTAGTCAACAGGTATGTGCGCATATGTATCGTCAGGCATTACGTGGTCTTCTGCAGCGACGACGCGAAGCTTCTGGAAAATCCTAGCTGTAAATGTTTCGCCGCTATAACTTTTCAAAACACATACTAGTAAACTATTTACTTGCATGTAAGTGGGTAGTTTAAGTGTGTTAGCGCCTTGGAGGACTTTGCTCATGCCACACTAGGAATAAATGTAAATATTTGCTTATCAATTTAATTTCATAGTAACAATTTATTTATACTAAGTGCACCCTGTGAAAATTTTTAGTACATTAGTTTTTGTTGTGCAACAATTTACCATATATACATATATATATACATATATGCATATGTATATCTGCTACAGATAAAACTTAAATGTTTACACCAAAATATTGTATATTATGCGTTGATCTAATTTAATTTTTAAGCTATAATTTTAAACTTTCAAAAAGCTATTTTTTACTTGTGAATTATTAGTGAAAGTAACTGCCTTTCAATCAAAATTTTTATTTATATATAAATTATGTATAGCGAGAACTCAGCTGCGCATTTAATATCTGTTTTTTTTGGAATATAAATTAAAATTTTTTTATTTGAAAAAATATTTATTTTTTACTAAATTTTTTTTTGTAAAAACAAAATTTTTTAAATACATTTTTATTAATTTTTTAAATTTTAGTTATTTTGTTAGTTTTATTTCAAATTTTATAACAGTTAAAAAGTGTTTTATAAACATACATTATTTTTAATTTTTAGTATTTTCTTATTTATTAATTTTTTTTATTTATTTTTATTTTATTAATTTTTTATATTTTTTGCTTTGAAAGTAAAAGTGAAAGTCTTCTCTCGTTTTGCGCTTGATTCTTGGTTTTGAATATATTTAAATTAATTTTCCATTATTTTCTTGCAACAAATTTTGAATTTTAATTCAAGAGCTCCCTATTTCATGTGCTATTTACTATATTTTTTATTTAATAACTATTTATTTTTGTTTATATATAGAAAACAATAAAAATGTTGCTTTATCCTTATACAATCATAATTTTGTTTTCTTTTTCATTATTTGATATGTTTTATGTCAAATAGGAAAAGACATATGTTTTTACTACAAATATATATGTATATACATATCGTCACCTAGAATGAAAAACAGTATCACGAAAAAAATTTAAATTCAGTTTTTTGTTGCTTACGATTCACTACTGTGAAATATAACCTATATATAACTGTTTCATAACCAAAACTGAATTTTTTTTCAATTTGAGTGGTTTGTATTATATCGTTTTTCCTTTGCCTGTAAACTTATGGAAGTGATGTTACGTTATTTTGAATTTTAGGTGAGGATACGTAATATATATATATTATACTTATTTTTATAATTTTCAGCAACAATTTTCTCTCTGAGCATTCATAAACTCAAATAATATGTGTAACATAAAAATAACTTATGTTTATTGTGAGTTATTAGAGCGAAGTTGTAGAAGGTTCGTTATTTGAGCTAATTGTTTACAGTAGACAATTTAGGTGAATCCAAAAATTTTGTTGTAAAATGTTTTTTTTTTTACAAATCTGCATTTTGTGTTTAATATTTTTATTGTAAAAACAGAAGAAGATATAATATGCCATCTCCATTAACACTCTTTTTACGCTATAAGCATGATTACGAATACAAATTATACAAATAAGAGTGCGAAGATTTCTAAAAAAATAATATTGAAAAAAATTGAAATCATAATAATAATTTTTTAATAATAAAAATTATATATTGTCATATTTTTATAAAACTAGTAATCATTAAAATTAAATGTATTTTTGCGTATATAAAATGCGCATTTAAGTGCTACTGCGGGCAAAAAATAGTAAGACTTATTAAAAGAAACGTTGAGCGAAAACCCATTCGTCGAAATATTTTTTTTTAAGTTTATATGACTGTACTTGACAGCTGTGGCAAATGCCACATCAAAATAATCAATAGTGTTTAGTGTATGCGCGTCTTTTTGAAGTACTTAAAGTACATTGGGCCATTTTTACGATAAGTGAAATTATTGAAGAAAGAAGTTCCATTAAATTTTGTGTGCGGAATCAAATTTCTGTTGCCGAAACATTGAGAATGTTGGAAAAGGCATTCAGTGATGTCGCCAGCAAGTGTCTTTGATTGGTACAAATTCAAAGAGGACGTTGACGACGAACCACGTCCAGGACGTCCAGCAACATCAACTAATGAATAACACGTCAATAAAATGAAGTAATTGGTGGTTGAAAATCGACCGATAACAGTCAGACATCTTACTGGTATCGTTGGAATATCGGAAGGAACAGTAAAAACCAAGAAAGATCGTTTGGGTCTAAGAAATGTGAGTAAGCACGATTGGTTCCAAAATCACTAAGTTTTTTTCGAAAAATAGCGTCACGTTTATGTCTCTAAAACAATGCTTTCCGACCATCAGGATGTTATAAAACAAATTATTACTGGCATTAAGTCTTGGATCTAGCTTACGACCAGGAAACAGACGAGCAATCGGTCGAATACCGTGGCAGAGGTGTGCCAAAGCCAAAAAGCCACGTCAAAGCAGGACGAGAATCAAGGCTACGTTGACAGTTTTCTTTGATTATGGAGTTACTGTATTCCAAATTCCTTCTGACCAGCCATACTGCTAACAAGGAATACTATTATTCGTCGTTTGCGCGAAGCTATACATAAAAAGAGACAAGAATTATATGCCGACAACTCTGAGTTTTTGCTGCATTGATTCTTCTTGAGTTTTTTCGCCAAATTTTTAAATTTAACAATTTTGAGGATTGGAAAACACACATGTGTATTGGGGCTAAAGAGGATTACTTTGAGGGAAACGGCATAGGTTTTGAAGAATACATTAAGAATTTTAAGACTATGAACAAAGTCTTACTATGTTTTGCGCATAGTAGTATCATTATTTAGAAAGGAGCTTTATCTTTAATCATGTATTTTATACTTGTTATTGTTTATTCTTTTCCTTTTACTTTAATGTCTTATCTTTGGCGGTGGTTATCTTTTAACGAGTGTTGCGCTTTGATAAGAGTTTGACTATAAAGTTGGTAACAT
Source organism: Bactrocera dorsalis (assembly GCF_023373825.1). Taxonomy (NCBI): domain Eukaryota; kingdom Metazoa; phylum Arthropoda; class Insecta; order Diptera; family Tephritidae; genus Bactrocera; species Bactrocera dorsalis. The sequence goes on along the minus strand of NC_064304.1, from coordinate 10,430,571 downwards.
TATTTATTTATGGTTTGTTGATGCAAGAGTTACAAGTAGATGGCTATTTAATTTGAGGTCAAAAGTAAAAATATATCTATACAAGTGAGAACTTTTTAGATATTTAGAAAATAATAAAAATATACGATTTAAAGGGAATATTCTTGTCTAGAGATATTTTAATCGGAAGTTGTTTGGATACTGATTTAATATTTTAACTATCTATTTATCATTTGCTTACAACTATTTGAAGAGTACTCAAAATTAATTTCAGAAAAAAAATTTCCTTAAAATAGAGATGGAATAAAAGATCATGACATCTTCGTTATGATTTCTACCCTTGTGATCATCTTAAAAATAACTAAAACAATGCTGGATCCTTGATTAGTAGGAACGTTGCTATCTCAAAAAGCTTGAAAACTGAAATAAAAAAATCATAAAATCATAAAATCCCGGCTATTCAAAAATAAATTTCGATCTTTTTTTAATATTTTGTTTTATTGTTGCTTTATGTGGTAGAGCGATATTTAAAACATATTCATGTCATCTTTTAAGTAAATCGGCCCATTAGATCTTATTATGGCGACCGCATCAAAAAAAAAACAAATATTTTCGAGAAAAACGCGTTTTAAGTTTTGTCGATTGCTCTACCGGTCTAGTAACCATTATACTAAAACGACTTTAACTTCGGAAATAATTCGAATTTTGAAAAATTTTCTTAGCAAGATATTCGCCAACGTCCAAACTAACGAATTATGAAAAACAAAATATTTTAAATTATTGAAAAAAGTTTTTTTTAAAACATTTTTTTTTGAAAATATTTTTTTGGATATTTTTTTTAAATATTTTTGAAGAAAAAAAGTTTTTTTTGGAAAGATTTTGTTTTCGATTTTTTCAAATTTCTAGACTAGAAACCCTGTCAAGCTTATAAAAATAAAAATAAAATGTATTAATTCTGCATTTGTGTGCTCACCACTCTATATATGTATGCATATTTTATATACATGTATGTATGTGACATTTTGATATGTGTATGGGTATGACTGTTGACCAGCGATATGAAATTAGTGCGATAAGTGAATTATCATAGTTAAAATATCTCAATTTGTCTACATATCTATGTTTGTATGTATGTGTTCTCAGTTGGCTTTTAGCTACTCAAATATGTTTGTATGCATATATATATTTGTTCACATGAGTGTTTTACAATGTATGAACAAGCAAAAACAATGTATTTGCACTTGTAAATATATGTTTTTATTATTTCAATTTAAAGAAATGTGTGTGTGACGACAGCAAGTTGAGAGAATTAAGTGGCTGAGTGTAATGTGTATGTATATGCAAAGACACGTGTTGAAATTCTGTTACTAAAATAAAGAATTGGGAATACCGTTCAAAATGAGCAATATATATATGTATTTATAATGATTTTAGAAAAAAAAATTCACATTAGTGAAATTGTGTTTAACGACAAAACAATGTAACTCGAGCTTAGCATATTTATACTCTCTAGCTATGAGCGCAGTTGTTCTTGTATGATATTGAAGCAAATAAGTTTGGAAATCTGCACTCTGCAGCAGCAAGTCATCAAAAAATGATACGAAATATTCAATTTTTCTATGAAAGTCGCAACTAAAAGAGATCATATAGATACATACATATGCACATTAAATTTTGCAAATATAGTATATTAATAAAAGAATATATTAAATATGTAAATAAAAAAATATACTATATTAATAACAAAATATTACATGTAATTAAAAATTATTTTATAATAAAAAAAAACATTTCTTACCATTAACATAATTTAATTTTTTTTTGTAAATTTTGTTCTTAATACTTTTTGCTAAATTTTTTATTATGCTTGCTTTTGGAAAGCAATGGTTTATAAAATCGCTAGAAATACTTTTTTTCACTAAATGAATTTTATATTATTTAAGTTTAAATATTTTTTTAATATTTATTAAAAAAAAAATGTCCTTTAAATAGAAATGGAATAAAAGATCATGGAATCTTCGTTATGATTTTTGCCCTTGTGATCATCTGAAAAATAACTAAAACAATGATAGATCCTTGATTAGTAGGAACGCTGCTATCTCAAAAAGCTTGAAAACTGAAATAAAAAAATAATAAAATGCCGGCTATTCAAAAATAAATTTCGATCTTTTATTAATATTTTGTTTTATTGTTATTATGACATATATACTCATTTTGCTTCATAAATTTTTGTTGAAACTATTTTTTTCTATAAAAAATTATACACACCTGCTCTTATTTAATTTTGGTCGGTTTTTAATAATCAAGAAAATTACAGTGTGCTTAAATTGCAATGCTTTGCAAAATATATAAATATGAGTAAATATGTATATTTAGCATATTAGGGTGGTTCAAAAAAAATCTTATCTTTTGGTGCTCTGGTTGACAGACAGCTCTACAGAAGTAAATTTTTAGTCTGTAAATTTCCTACGAATTTATGAGTTTGCAAAATAAAATGATATACACAACATATTAGGGTGGGCCAAAAAAAATTAAATGTTTAGGTTCTCTCATTGATAGCCACCGTTACGACTGCAATTTTTAATGTGTAAATTTTGCTTATGAAAAATATGATATTTTTTATCAATGAGTTCTAAGAAAAAAATGTAGTTTATAAGAACAAAATTTTGTCTTAAAATAATTGAGTTCCAACCGTGAATATCTTTGAAACGGTTAAGTTTACGAAAAAACTGTAGGAGATCATTTTGTAGAATATTCAAGTTTCTACGAAATCCATGAAACCAGATATTTTTTATGTAATTGGAAGCGTGATATGAATTTCTCTTGCTGATATTAAGAAAAAAATAGTTAAATGTAAATCATGATAACTCTAAGAACCTACCCGTTACAATTACGAGCTCATACTTTGAGAGTCCCTCCTTGAGGTGTCTGAGGTGTCTACTAACCAAATTTTCCAGAGTACCAATCGAAAAAGAAAAAAATAATAATTTTATGTGCACCCTAATATCGTATTTGCACATACATATCGCTCATTTGCTGCAAGACCGGCATAAGTCAAAAAAATCGATTTTCCAGAAAACGCGTTTAAAGTTTTCAACTGACTACAACCTTACACGGTGACTCCAACCTTACACCTCTTCTCAAGCGGAGCATATAAGAGATATTCATATGAATTTTTCACTCAACATGAAGTATGATTTTTGTTTTATGCCGGTCTTGCAGCAAATGAGCGATATGTTCTTAAAAAACATTTATGTAATTATATATATGTAAAATATTTTTTCTTATATTTTTATATGTAATTAAGTTATTTTTAAAAGAAAATATTTTGTTATGTAATTATATTCAATTATAGTTATGAAGGCCGGTGAGTTATTAAATAATGTGTTACATAAGGTGTGTTTTTATTAAAAGCTAAAGCAAAAAAAAATTAAAATTTTTTAAATAACAGTATTTAATTCTGACATACATACATATATCAAATTAGGGTTGTAGTTAATTATAACATTTAAGTTGTTTTTGCAAAATTATGCAATACCAAGCACAGAGAGCCTTAAAAACCTGATTCCAATATAAATATTTTTAATAAAAAAAATAGCTTGTAAGATTAAATATTTTGTAATTTTTAATCAATTTTGTAATATGTAAAAAGGTAATAGATTAGTAGCCTTTATATATTGATTTTTTAATAATTTTTTTTTTACATGTTACAAAACTGATTGGTGCATAGCAAAGTGATTTTGTAAAGAGATCGTTAAAAGCGCAATGGAAAGTTTGAAATTAATATTAATTAACAAATTAAATATTATAAATGTGCACAAAAATTAAATTAATTAAAATAGTTGATATATATACATTAAATATATTATATAACATAATTAATATCTACAAAATTTTATTAAAAAAAAAAACAAATAAACCACAGTTATACAGCTTTCAATAAAGAACAAAAATTTATTTTTATTTATTATTGTTTTTGCAAAAAAGTCGTTTTCTGCTTCGCTGCTCTATTTTCTTCAGCCGTGTTATATTTAAGCGGATTCTTAATTCAAAAAGTTCACTATCGCATTACAGTCGTAAACAATGTATGCGTATAGCCAAAAAAAATATATGTATATTTGAGACAAAAATGGGCTCTCTTGTTCTTCCGCCAGCGATTTATCCAAAGCGCATGTATATTTCATTAATATGAAGTTAATTGTTTATTTTAATAATTTACTTCACTTTGCCTACACAAATTTGTGCTCAAAAGTTGGGCTGCCTCCAACAAAATACACTGTTATTTACATTTTAACCCCAACATATACATATATATATATAAATATATATAAATAATAAAAAAAATATATAAGTATATATAAATATATATAAATATATATATATGTATAGTATATGTATTTATGCATGTATCGGCTTTGTTTTCGTTGTCACTTCGACGTGCTGGCACTCGTTGTCTCGCTGCCTGACAGCTTGGAATTCAATAAAGTCACCACTTAAAAGTCATTGCTGCGAAAATGTTAAACATTTTAACCCCAACTCTGCTCGCAAAGGATGACGCCGATTTTTTATTTGAATTTGAATTGAAAACCTTCACTGCTAGTGCGAATTATTTGTATTAAAGCAAAGATTTGTTGTTATAGTAAGCAAATGCTTGGCAGCGTATTATGTACACTTTCGAGTGTTTGAAAATTTTAACATTTGTTTAGTGGCTTATGAGTGCCTACATAACTATTCAAATTTAATTTTTGAGAACATTTTGAAATATAAGTTTTCTGAAAACTTTATAAAGAATGTTAGCAAATATTGCGTAGTCCAATTCACACGCAGCTGTAATAAGAAATAATGTCAACGATAGCATACTTTTGGGCGAAACAAATATTTCCAAATTAGTCGCCGGCTATCAAAACTACAACCGTTCTCAGTTTTTTATACCAAGTACTTGCTTTTTCTAATCAGCTAATTTTTGTATATGCAAGTACGTGTTATGCTTGATAGTCTATATTGACTACTTTGATTTTTGTAAGCTTAAACAACTCAACAAAAAGATTGGATGTTGGCGCTTCAATAACAAAGTCACAGAAAGCTTTTCCTGGCGAAGTAAATATCGAAGTTATAACAAATTACCTGATACGAAGAATATATTAAGTTAGGTTTGATGGCTGATCTAGGAATCGCACTTGGCCTACTACTCGTATGTGCAACTTTTGCGAAGCCATAAAAAATAGAATTCCTGTAAATCGAACTTATAAGTCTGCAAAACGGCTTGTGACCAATAAAAAATTGCTCAGGCGTCAAAGTTTTACGCGCACCAGTTAGGCGGGACATCTGAAGGTGTGAGCTCCCAAGTGTTAATTTCGCCTTAATTTCGTAAATATAGTACAGTCAATGAGGAAGTGCAGAGATGTTTCAACCTCATCTTCTTCTATACAGCTTCTGCAGCTGTCGTCCGTTTAGATTCTCAACCTCACAGCCTGGACGCCGATCGGGCAATGGCCTGTTAGAACTCTTCCAAATACGGAGAGATTAAGCTTACTGTGGGCAAGGAGCTCATTGGATCTCTAACCAGCAATCTTGAGCCAAAAAGACATTTTTTCAGGGCAGGAACAGATGAAGTTAATGTCCGTTCGTCTGTAAATACGCGAAGTAGTCCCTCAGTTCTTCAGATATCGATTTGAAAATTTGCACAAGTTTTTTATTCTTCAAGTAGCTGCTTATTTTTCGGAATCGCTGATATTGGACCACTATAGCATATAGTTGTCATACAAATTGAACGATCGGAATCGAGTGCTTGTATGCAAAACTTTTTTATTTGATGAGATGTCTTAACCAAATTTGGCATGAATTATTGTTTCAGGCAATGGTATAATCTCCGAAAAAATTGTTCAGATCGGATCACTATAGCAATTAAATTCATGTCCTTGTATGGAAAACACTTTTATTTGACGAGATATCTTCTTGAAATTCTGCATGGATTATTTTTCAAGGCAACGCTACAATATCTGAAGAGTTTTTTCAGATCGAACCACAATAGCATATAGATGACATAAAAATTTACCGATTAAAAATAAGTTATTGAATGAACACTTCTTTAATTGTGAAGAAAATTTCATTAGAAAACTGCTTTCTAATGGAAGTGGCTCTGAAAGTACACCTTGAACCTTACTTCCGTAGATAAAATTTAAATTTAAGATTACTGAGCATCCTCATTTGGAGTTACAATTATGCTGTTTAGAGCACCCTTTCGAGTTTAGAACTAAAAATGAAATATTTTTGAACTTCCGCCTCAATTGTTTGACTTGATTTATCCATTCAGTCGTTCAAAAATAATCAAATGCGGATATTATTCACTGTTCGCTCGTGCCGATTAATTCTGCTTTTCTCCACCCACCAACTTTCAATTGGACCACGTTGCAACTGACAGGTGATATGATACTGGCACATCCTCCTCAATAATAAGTACGAGAATATTTCATATCACGTACATACATACATATATACATATACACCTACAAATAACCGTAAAGTTTGAAAAAGGTGTAGCGGCAAAACTCCAATGGAAAAACGAAAGCATTTCGGCGCTGCGCCGACCGTTGTAAATCTGCGCTGAGATTGGGAAAAAGGAGGCAAAGTAAAAGAAGTGAACAGAAGCTGAAATGAAAACAAAAAAAAGAGTTGAACGGAACAAGAAATGCTGTTAAAGCAGAAATTCCGCAAAAAAGAATCATTAAATTAAAGACGGTAAAGAAGACGGCAAGAAGAATGGTCAAGTCGGGCGGCCAGCCAGCCAGCCGGTTAGGTGACGTTGCTGCTGTGAAAGTTGTGGCCAACCAAGAAAGTAAGTACAGACACACATATGTATGTACAAAGAGAATAGTTGTTAAGCACGAGAATGGGAGAAGAAGTAAGCAACGCAATAATAATAACAACAACAGCTTGTAATAAAGAAGTAAAAATAAAGAAAGAAGTGCATACCACAGCATAACAACAATGTTTGTCTAACTTGATCAGACAGACAGACAGAAAAACGCTTTTGCTTTCACATCTCGAAAGTCCAGCGCGTCTACTACACACGAACAGGTTAAACGTTCGTGCTCAAATTTCTTTATATGCATGTGTGTGTGTAGAATTATCAGATCTTCATTTGTACCCACGTGAGTTACATTTTTTTATGCATATACATATGTATGTATGTACCTCGGTATGCCTATACATGTATATGTATATAGAACTTACAAATATTTATGTGTGTGTGGGTACCTACCCATTAGGAAATTTTGAGTAAAGCCAACTGAAAATTTAATGGTTCATCTCATTCCAATTGAGGCCCTTTTGTGGGCTATTTCTATACAATATATCTTTTTTGTGAAATCAGAATGTTAAAATGAATGTCACATACATTTATAAAGGTCCATTTCGAGGTTCCCTATTTTTTCAAAGAAAAAACGCAGAACTTAGATTTTATGGGAAATTTTTATTATCACTCGAAAGCAGATTCTTTGGCATTTATTTTTTGAAGATTATCTCTTTCAAATGTTGGCCGGGGCTACGTCTCAGGTGAGTCCCATTTTTGAGGACTCGTTAAAGTATATATTTCGACTGTTAACTGGCGAATGACATGCTTGATGTTTTGCTCCAAGACTTGAATTGAAGCAATATTGTCCACACAGACTTTAGACTCTAAATATTAACACAGGAAAAAGTCTAACGGTGTGATATCAAACGATCTTGGTAGCCAATCGACCTGTCCGAAACGTGAAACTATCTGCTTGCCGAAGTGTTCTCTCAATAAATCCATTAATTGATGCAATGAGTGGGAAGTGCCATCGTGTTGTTGAAACCAAATGTCGCCGAGATCACGAGCTTCAATTTTATTAATCAAATAGTTAGTTATCACGGCGCGATAACGGTCGCCATTGGCGGTTACGTTCTCTCCAACATCATTTTTGAAGAAATATGGACCGATGATTTTACCGCCCCACAAACCAGATCAAACCGTGGTGTTTTCTGGATGAAATGGTTGTTCTTGAATCTGTTCAGGTTGTTATTCGTCTAATGCGGCAATTTTGTTTGTTTACATACCCATTGAGCCGGAAATAGGTCTCGTCGCTGAACAAAATTTGGCTTGGAAATATCGGATATTCTTGGAACTTTTCAAGAGTTCATGGAACGAAGCCATGTCGCTTAGAAAGGCCGAGCGACGTGAATTTTGTTGAAATGAACAAACATATGTACATATATGCGCGAACTAGACGTTCAGTTTTTGAGATATCGCCCTGCAATGTTTCACTCGTTCTTTTCGCTCCAGGAGCCTGTTCATTTGTTCGAAGCGCTGATGTTGTACTTTTATACCATATGGCTGTCATATAAACTTACACATCGAGATCAAGTTCTTGTTCTTCTTTAGGTTACAATTTTTCCTATAGGCATACATAACATAACTGAAGGCATTGGTATTTTATATGCGTGTGAGTGTGCCTAAGCGTGCGTGTACTTAGTGGTAACGAGTTCCGAAGCATTCGCAGTAACACAGTAACAGTGACCCAGTACCCCCACTCAAGGCGTTGTGTCGATCGCCAAACGCAGAACACACCATTAAGACAACACCAACAGCTTTTCGGTTAGCTTCTAGTGATATTGACTGAGCAGACTAAGTTGGCGCAAGCGTAGAGTTAACCACAGCGCTGCTCATACAATTCTTATCGTGATTGTCTCGTTTCTACGCCTGGCTTTCGTTAGCTGTTTGCTCTTATAAATATATATAAGTATGTCACTTTTGTCGTCTTTCGATTTCATTTCAATTCTGCCCAATAAGCTGCCATTGATGACGCACCACTTTGGCGTCAGAATATGTCGCATATTTGTGGTTGTACGTTCTCTGATATTCGTGTGTGTGTGTTTTCACTTTAATATCATTCTTACCGATTCGCTTCATGTATTTATTTACGGTGTTGACTGGTCAACAGCGTTAGGTACAGTGGTATCGAGATGAAAAATATGGTAAATTTATCACAATACTATTTTTTATTTATTATTATACCCTGAACAGGGTATATTAAGTTTGTCACGAAGTTTGTAATACCCAGAAGGAAACGTCGGAGACCCTATAAAGTATATATATAAATGATCAGTATGTTGAGCTGAGTCGATTTAGCCATGTCCGTCTGTCTGTCTGTCCGTTTGTATATATACGAACTAGTCCCTCAGTTTTTAGATATCGTTTTGAAATTTTGCAAACATCATTTTCTCTTCAAGAAGCTGCTCATTTGTCGGAACTGCCGATATCGGACCACTATAATATATAGCTGCCATACAAACTGAACGATCGAAATTAAGGGCTTGTATGGAAAACTTTCACATTTGACAATGTATCTTCACAAAATTTCGCACAGGTTATTTTCTAAGATAATAATGTAATATCTGAAGAAATTGTTCAGATCGGTTAACTATAGCATCTAGCTGCATTACAAACTGAATGATCGGAATCAAGGGCTTGTATGGAGAACTTTCGTTTTGACGTGGTATCTTCAAGAAATTTTACATGGATTACCGCTGGAAATAATATAATCTCTGAAAAAATTGTTCAGATCGGATTACTATAGCATATAGCTTCCATACAAACTGAACACATAGTTACTAAAAGAAATGCACCTGTAAAGGGTATATTAGCTTCGGTGCAGCCGAAGTTAACGTTTTTTCTTGTTTTTGTAATAGTAATGTTATTATGATTACTTTGAATGGTACAGTTTTAAAGAATATATTGTTTTTGGTTTTAATATCGGTATTTGAATTTGATTTAGTAAGTATTTGAATTTGTACTGCATTGTTATGACCTTTCGAATTGGTAATGCAGTATTGGTAATGCTAACGAAATTGATTTTGTTCTTGAAATCGGTAGTGTAATGGTTGTGCTTTTAATAAAGGTAAATGATACTTATATTTATATTGGGGTTGAGTTTGTGTTTTGATATTGGTCTGGTAATGGTATTGGTACTGGTAATTGTACTAATACTGGTATTGGTAATGGTTTGAGTTTGTGTTTTGGTATTGAATTTGGCATTGGTACTGGTATTGATATTGGTATTGGTAATGGTACTAATATTTTTATTGGTAATACTATTGAGTTTTTGTTTTGACATTGGATTTGGTATTGGTACTGGTAATAATATTGGTAATTGTACTGAGTTTGTGTTTTTATACTGGTTTTGGTATTAGTGCTGCTATTAATATTGGTAATAGTACTAATACTGGTATTGGTTATGGTATTGAGTTTGTGTCTGCATTACTTTTTTATTGAAATTACACCCTTTAGCCGATGGAATTTAAGAGTATTTTGGAATAATTGCGATAATTGTGGTGGTAATTATAGGAGTGATAATACTACGATCGGTAATGATATTACTGAAAAACGTTTGCTATAACGAAAAAAGGTAATCAATCGTTAATAGTAGGCAGACAGCAATAATAATAATGCTTATAACAAAACTTTAGACCAAATAAATTGTATTGGAATATTTTAAAATAATTAGTTTAATAAAAAGAAATATTGTTTATACTAAATAATGTGGTATTTAAATAATAATATCACTATATACATATTTTGACGTTGGTAATGTTACTGTTATTAATAATGTTATTTGTAATGTTAATAATATTGATTTTGCATTTCTAGTACTATTTTTGTTGGGATTAACAATGGTATTAATAAAGTTGTTTTTACTTGTATTGGCGTGCTGACTAGTGTCAATAATAAGTAAAAAAAAAAACAATTTTTTTTTTGGATTGATATGGGTTAAAAAGTTATTTTTACCTTACATTCACCTCACTTTCATTTCAATGCATTGAGTGTCTCAGCTAGATTACAATGAAATATATACACATACACATATGTATGTCCATACATTAACAATCACAAAAGCTCATAAAAAATCTGCAAAAAATGCCATCTTAGATAGCGAAAGAGACCGATCCCTTCTCATTGAAGATATGCGCATACATTTCAGTTTGGGTAAGTTTCGTATTTCCGAGTTCAATCACCTTTATGTTAAAAGTGCAAGTATGTAAGTGGCCACTGGATGCTTCAAATGGCAATTAAGAAACTTTCTAAAAAATACTTTGAGGTTTTAAGGGTTACGAATCGTTGATTGCGGATTGCGAAATTGTTCAAAACTAACAATAACAACATTTCTATTGAACTCTTACTATACAGTTAAGGGGGATTTTTATAATTCTTATATGTACTGTATATACAATATGGGGATCCATAGATATACTATATATACTTATTTGAAGAGCCGAGTTTCACTCTTGCCAGGTTTAAAGCCTGGGAAACACTTCTAGATGTTGACAAAACTTTATATTAAATTAGGGAAAATATTGCTTTGACTTCATCCTTTTAAAGTAGAGGTTACAATGTTATTAGAAAGACATTTTTTTGAATTTAATAAAGGTTTGTAATACATACATATACATACATATATATATTGATCAATGATATTGATAGAAAATGTATTAATGTTAAGAATATGAGCACTAAGTGGAGTATGGATTTTACTCGTTTTTGGTAAAAATTATACTTCGATTCCGAACATTTTTGGACGTAAAATAAAATACCTTGAAGACCCTATTTATGCACATTTTTTTTCTGATATCTTCATTGATGTTTGTTTTGTATAATGTGAAGTTAAAGAATCAGATTGAAGTTAGAAATCTTTAAATGGAGAGTAGAAGTAATTCTCATCCGATTTCGCCTATATTTTCACATTGTCTAATAAATTAATGTTTGTTTAAAATCGGCAAAGAACTTCGAGAGATATAAGATTTCATCTAAAGGTGCGCAGTGCCACGCCCCTTGTCCAATTTCTGCACTCATACCTTAAGCCTTTCTCTATCTTGGTTATGAAAATTAATGATTGTGGCGCATTTATTCGCTTATTTATCGAACTTTTAGTGGTTTTCAACATAACCGTTACATAGGGAGTGGACTTGATTATTCATGGATTTTACTCACTTTCATATAGTGTATAGAGATGCTAAAATGACTTCTTCTCAGCAAGTTTGGTTGATATAGTTGTAGTGATTTGGAAGTTATTAAGCGATTCAGGTGCTGGGTGATTATCTCTTTCAAATATTGGCCGCGTCTCAGATGGTCCATCCGTTAAGTTCTACTTCGAATGAGTCGTTCGGGCGTTTCGACTTGTAACTGGCGTGATGTTTTGCTCCAAGGCCTGAATCGAAGCGGGATTTACCGCATAGACTTTAGACTTTACATATAGTATTCCTACAGGAAAAAGTCTAACATTGTGATATCAGACGATCTTGGTGGCCAATCGGCCGAACCAAAACACGAAATTATCTGCTCAGCGAAGTATTCTCTCAATAAATACATTCATTGATGCGATGGGTGAGATCACGGGCTTCAATTTCAGGCATCAAATAGCTGGTTATTATAGCGCGATAACGATCGCCATTGACGGTTACGTTCTCACCGGCATCAGTTTTGATGAAATATGGTCCTAGTTTGTACGATGGCAACAGCTCATCCATTTTGGGATGTGTCATCGAGCAAGATCTCCAATCGACCTGATATAGCAGGGGTCGCTTTCTAAAATTTGACTAGCAGCCATTTTTCAGTTAAGTTCTGGTTAATATAAGGTTCCTTACTGAAAGAAAGAGCTTTGTTTAAGTTAACTAGAACTTAACAGACAGATGGCTGTTAACCAGATATTGAGAAAGTGGTACTTAATGTTTCAAAACACCAAACCAAGAAATTACTAGAATTCGAAAAATGCCTCAATCGGTTCTATAGAGCTGAAGCTATTGAGTTCTGGATTTGACTTAACTCTAGTATTATTGTTTGCACAGTACATATATACATATGTGTGTTACATCGATAATCACTTTTTGTTTCTTCCGACGCTCCAGCTACCAAAAAGCTCATCTTACAACCAAGCGCACTAAAAAACCAGGGTACGGATATTTATTTCCCACAACTCATGCTAGATTTGCATGCCACACGATATGTACATAACGCTACAAAGTCAACAATGTTAAGCAAAAACAAAAAACAATAATAATAGTAAACAACCGAAACAACAACAGCACACATGCATACGTACATACATCCGCACATAAGAGCTATGTCATTTTACCATAAACGAATTTTATGCATGCGAGGAGGAGAACTCAACAACTGCAACTTTCTCTTCTCTTCTAATTGAATGGAAATAAGCGACCACAAACGTCAACCCAACAACACCTACAACAATAAATACATATATAATTTCCTGATGGAGATTGATAACTTTGTCTATAATTTGAATTGGACAGTTGGCAATATTATTATTGTCGTTGTTTTTAGTTACTCTTTTTTTTCGAAAAAAGATTGTTTCATTATTATTTTTGCTTGCATTCGTAGACTTGAGTTGGTTATTTGGAATGATTGAATAGCGCCGCTGGCGAACCTTAACCCAAACACAATTGAATCGAGTAGCATTTTTTCAGTGAAAAAAGAGCTGTAAATAAATAAATAAAACATAAGCGCAGCTACGTCAGCATTAAATTAAAAACAAAAAAAGAATACATAAATAGTTGCCTTGTTATTGGGAGCTAAGCTCGTAAAACAAAAGTAAAAACTGGAAACAGTTTTTTGATTTATCTGAAATGAAAGAAAAATGTTGTCTATGAAATGGTCATTAAAAGAAAGTAAGAACTGGCTGTTTGCCATTCCCACTCAGTGGCTTTGAAGCCTGATTTGAATGTTGGTCAGCTTGTTTGAGCACAGTGGCGGAGCTGAGAAAACAAGGCCCAAAAGTTGGCGTTCTACTATACTTTAAACTGTGTGTGACTTTTTGATATAGATTAAAAATAAATTGGTCATAACAGTACTTGGCGTAGTGTTCATGATTACTGTAGTGGCAGAGAGATTAGAGTTATGTATAAAGGAAAATGATGCTAATTAAATAGTTATTGAAAAATTAATAATAAAGTCGTTGGCATAAAGTTAGAAGTAATGGTAATGGTAATGATAATGCTAATAGTAATGGTAATGATTACGATTAGGCTTTATGTGCTAAAAGTGGGTAATCAAGTGACAAGTTGGTACAAAGCTGAAAGTAATGGTAGTGGTAATAGTAATGATAATGGTAATGGTAATGATTACGATTAAGTTTTATGTGTTAAAAGTGGGTAACCCTAATTTTTTACTTTAGTTACAAGCTGGTATAAAGCTAAAAGTAATGGTATTGGTAATGGTAATAGTAATGATAATGATTACGATTAGGCTTTATATGATAAAAGTGGGTAAACATAGTTAATTATATACTTTAGATATTTTAATGATACAAAATTATATGTAATGATTACTAAAATAATAATGATAACAGTTAAGCTATGTAATAGGATCAAAATATTTCGTCATCTTAATTATATAATTACAGCTATGACATAAAGTTAAAAGTAATCGTAATGGAACTGATTATTCTTTATATAATGGTAATGACATGACCATCATGACTATGTAATTATAGTAATGGTACAAAATTAAAAGTAATGATTGTCGTAATGGTGATAGTAATGTTAATTATTATAATTAATTCCAATAAAGTTGTGGTAATTTTATTAGTAATAATAAACACATTCGAATGTAGACGTTAAGATCAGCTGTTAGTGAATAAGTAATTGTAATGGTAATCAATATCATAATTAACTGAAATATGCTAAAAGTATACAAGTAATGCTTCTTTTATTACATTATATCTATTACATAAATATATGATGTAATAAAATAATGTAATATTATTCTCTATTCATATGTATGTATGTATGTTAGAATAATTACTATGATTGTAGTAATTAGTAATTGCAATCAAAATGGGAGTATTAAAGGAATGACAAGAGTGTATTTCGAAGTAATCATAGTAGTAGTAATACCTCAAGTGGTAATAGTATTAATGTACAACTTTTGCTGTACCGAAAAATGGTAATCATTGATAGCAGGCAGGCAACAGTAATGGTAATGCTAATAACTATACTTTTGCCAAAATAAATTTTATTGGAATTTTTTAATATTATTATACGAAGAACAAGAAATAGTGTTTATACTAATAAATGTGATATTTAAATAATATTTGTAATTATAATTACATTGAAAGTAATGCTTTTGGTAATTAACATATTAATGGAAGATATCGCAACGACAGTGATGTAATTGTATTAAAAATATCGAACATTTTTTTATGCACGCAAACAACGCGACTTTCATAAAGAAAACAATTCTTCGGCACTTTCTGTGACCACCCAAATAGTAGAGCTCTTTGATCCGCCACTGCAATTGTTACACGCTTGTTAACTTACTGACCGACCGCAACCAGATCTAAGTCCCATTCAGCGCAACAAATCTAACTTCAGCTTCAGCTTGTGGTGACAGTGAGAGTAGCCGCCAGCAGTCAGCAGCCAAGATGCGAAGATCAAAGACGCTGATCTCAACTTTTCAGCATCGCAGCATAGCCAATACTGGGGTGCGTCGGCTTTTTACGAGCGGAGTGGGGTAAGTCGCCACACAACGGCATACGCATCACTTGCCCACTTGTCCAATCCGCACTTAAGCGAGCGCAGAATCTGCGTGCACTACTATACACGAGTACAACAAAGTGATTTTAGACTGTTGACTGCTGGCAGCTAACGCTTGGCTTGACCGACTATTTGTAGATGGCTCTGAGCCAAGCCGGCATTCGTGGCGTTTATGATGATTATGGGCTATGATGTAGTTTATGACGCCGCTGCCACCATACTCTTCTTGGCTAACCGATATTATAGCGGCTAAGTGTTGGTTTCTATTATTATTGTTGCTACTGCTGCAGCAGTTACCGCCAATAGCGCTGCCCCACCGCAGTGGTTAGTGATGACGGTAGTGACGATGATGATGATGATCATGGTGTTGTTGATGATAATGACGATGGTGCTACGGAAACAAAAACAACACTTTTGGCAGCTGATGGTTGGTGCGATTGCCGGCTAACGGTTGGCGAGCTTCTAATCGAAATCTCCAGCTGAGAATCAATTCAGTACGCTTTATGGTGATCAAAGAAACAAACGCGAATTTCTCCCAGGCACATCGCTGGTGACTTGGCGGTTAACCGCAATTATTTACAAAAAATACCCATTTGTATTGAAACAAAAATTGTAGAAAACTTTCGAAACAGAAATAATTTCAGTTGCTTCCTGAAGTAGGACTTGCTACGAGTTCTGTGCTGTTTAAAGTTGTAAAAAGTGAAGATTAAACATCTGTGACGCAGAGTGACAGGCTTGCAAAAGTGTCTAATGTACATATGTATGTATGTCTCTGTGTGAAATCAAGTTTGGCGAAAACTTTTTAGGCGTTAAAAACCGTTAAATATTTTCTAATTGTGTTAAATTTTGCGATCAACTTGCTAATTACTTTGTTGTGTGATAATTCTGCATTTTTTGGTTTATGTATTAGTATGTGTTAGTGTTAAGTTCGAGCAAAAAGAATTTTTAGTAAGGTAAGTACACATGTACACGTGGTATAAATTATGAAAGAAATTATGAAAAAGCGGCTCATGAATTACTTGCGTGTGTTTTGCGCCTATTGCCGCGATTTTGCTTACTTTCACCGGTCTCATCAACTTTGACGTTAGCGCCGTTTTGCAAATTAGTTGAAGTTCGCTAAGATCAAAAGCTAATTGAATCTACTAAAATATGTAGCAAGTAAGAAAAAGTTAGGATCGGGAGGAATCGAGCCTCAAATAATTATGGAAGCTTTATCATTTATGGAAAATAAATGTATCGGGACATATGCAAAAAAGGACTAAAATTCGGTATAGAAGATCACTAGATCACTAGCAGATGTTATGAATTAAGTAATAAATAAAAGAGTGAGATCTCTGTTTTTATAAATCAGTCTTATTTAATGAGCAAAAGTGTGAAACACATCCAACCCACTTTTCTAATACGGAAAAGACACAATATTAGTTTTATTTACAGTCTATCAAGTAAGAACGTGGTCGGGATAATTTATAAAAAAAAAAATATTTATGAAACATTCATATTTATATATACTACATTGTACACATTACAAGCAATGATGCAATTTGGTCAATAATGTATCTAGTCACCACCGACGTCGATAATTGCCTGGCATCTCCAAGGCATGTTTTCTACTAATTTGACGGCGTATTCTAGTGGCAAGGATCTCCATATCCCACGAATTTCGTAAGACAACTGCTTCAGAGTGTATGTGCGTCTTCCATGAAGCTTCTATTTAATATATGCCTACACATTTTCAATAGGGTTTGCATCGGGCGACTGCGACGGCCAATCCAAAGTAACGATGCCAGATTGAGTTTTCCTCTGAGTACAGAGTTTGCTGCGGTGTTTAGGATCGTTGTCCTCTTGCAGAATCCAATCTCAATTTTTTCTGATGAACCATCGTTTGGCAGATAGCAATAAAGCCTTTTTGTAGATTTTTATCATTTTCTCGGCATTTAGGTTGTCAGTAAAGAGGTCCAAAGTGCCGAGTCTCTGCTTTGAGTAGCAGCCATAAAGATGCACCTTTATTCCATATTTTACGGTCCGCTGAACAAGCCTATTGGTGGCAGAACGTGCCCATATAGAACATTCATCAGTAACAATGACATTTTCAAAACCTCTATCAATATTCTCATGTGCCCAAGCGAGTCGCTTTGTCACAAGTTTTTCAGTCAACAGAAGCTTCTTCATTGTGTTGCGCCAGATCATGAGTATGAAGAAGGATTCGTATAGTTTCCTAGGATATATCTAAATCTTTTGCCATTAATTTTGCTTGTCCTTGCCGCTGTGTTAAAGCAGGATTCCGTGGAAACAGATTCACTATCTTTTTTCATATTTTTTATTCACTTTTCATATCGAACCACGTTCTGGTAAATCATCGATATTTTTAGCCACTATATATCACCGTTTCCACTTCTGTACAAATGCCTTCGACTTTCTCATATGTTTAGCAGCCGCTGATTGCGACATTTTGGGGCCTTTCGGGTTTCAAAGGAACACAGCCTCGTAGCGCGACGCGTACTTAGCCCTCAATGCGTTTAACGTGATTCTCTTTTAAAAGATCATCACCAACTGAACCTTTGTTAACAATTCATGAAGGACAAAGCTTCTCTCTATCGGGTCACGAAGGAATCAGAGCGAAATCTTTCATTAACTGTCGGTAAAGTCGACCACGCTCTTACTTGACAGACTGTAGATTCTCAACCCCTAATAAATATTCAAATTTAAAATACAAATGATAGGGACTTATGAGAGTTGGTGGGTTTCTTGGACCATTACATTTACCCTCTAATCACATTTGGCCCGGACTGACCAAAAACATGTTGACGTATTTTAATACAAATCTTTATTGTCGTCTTCAAAATAGGCTCATTGTTTTAAGCTTGATGGGATCGTCTTCAGTAACTTCAGTGTATGACTTTCAATCGGTATGCATGAAAATATTGAATGTATTCTTGTTTTTATGACATTTGCATTTATTATATTTCGACCAACTATAGGCTTGTTAAATTTTTGTTGCTTAGTATGGAAAAGTTGACAGTTGAATAATTTGTTGGTCCTAAAGTACGAGAGTAAAAGTAAACGAGATTTCAGACAAGGCGACTCCCTGTCATTCGACTTCTTCAATCTATTGCTGGAGAAAATAATAGGTGCTGCATAGCTGAATAGAAGAGGTAGAATCTTCTACAAGAGTGTGCAGACTGGATAAGGAAGTGAATCAAATGGGTCTGGTAGTGAACGAGAGCAAGACGAATCTTTTCGAAAGAAAACTATTTTTTTTGTTGCAAAAGCAAAAAATATGTTTTCTTAACCTTATTTAAAATCGAATTCAATCCAGTCTCCAACGAAAGGCTGGGTGAATTTTAGGAATAAATCAACTTGAAAATACATATATGTATGTGCATACACAGATGTGTTTTTTAAATTATATACATATGGACATATGTATGTAATTTAGCTATTTATAATTAATTCACTCATCCCAAAAAAAAATTTTAAATAAATAATTTGCAGTGACGATTATACCCATAATATACATACACATACATCTGCATATGATTATGTAATTAGTGAAATATGTCCACTAATTGCTCTGCGCTTTAAGATATTTTTGCTTCAACGTATACTAGAGCGGGTCGGGTTTTTCAATACAATTGCGTCTGAGGAAAATATTCTACGGGTCATTCTGAACAACTTTGCCTAAGAGACTATGGCCCGTAAATCGATTTCGAGTCAATAATATTTAAAACAAAGATTAAAAAATTTGAATGATCGGTTGTATGGGCGATATGTGATATGGTTTTCCGATCACACCGATTCAGACAAATGATTAATATATTATCAAAATATACCTAAGCTTTAAATTTCATTCGGATATCTCAAAAACTGAAGACCAAATATTTATGATGCCCAAAAAAGTTTGACTCAAAAATCGCCGGCTCAAAATCGATTTTAGACCAAAAGTCCCAAAGTATTTCAGAATAATCCGTAGAACATTTTCCGCATACGCGATTCTTACATTTTTCTGGTTCCCTGTAAATCAACCCGCTTTAATTTTTATGTATGTATATGCATGTATACATATATGGTGGGTATTTTTGCCTTAGTTGAAATCTAATTTTCAGTGTCTTTCTTTGATGAAATTCCTTTTTTTTTTTCAAATTAAAAATAAGCTATTGTTATATTGACTTAAGGGTCAACAAGCGCGAGTCAGGTAATTAAGTACACTAAGCAATTATCAAAACAAGTGAGCAATCAAAGCTGAAAAAAAAATATTTTTTCACACATTTAGAATACAAAATGATATCTTTATCGAATTCTTGTTCACTCTCGCATTCTCCCTCACTCTCACCGCGCCATGTGCGGCCCATAACCTGGTATTTCTGTGAATTTAAAGATTATTCTTCCAAACATATGATTTTACTTGAATTAGAGGTAATCCAAAGTACTCTATTGCTATTGTGAGTCAATGAGAGGTATTTGATCTTTAGGTAGGTATTTTCAATCTGAACACTAAACGCGAATGAATTCGTTCCCATTCAAGCATGCATTGTCTAAGTAATTGCCACTTCAATTTAGGTAGAAGAGTCAGATGAAGCATTCACTCTCACAGTTTTTGAATACATAATTTTTATAAGCAATAATCTACTAGTTCGAGAGTTATAAAAACAAATACAAATTATTTCCAGTATTATTTATAGTATAAAAAGGTTAATTATAGCATAATTATATAATAATCTGTAAGCATACTACGACATATTTAGACAGCTTAAGCGATTGTCGCCTACAATGCTTTATCGCGAGATTCGTCACAACTCAGTGAAGCTATAACATTTTCATGGTCAGTCTATTTATGTCACACTGATCAGCCTATACTCAAACTTAGCATGATCGTATTTAATAATTGATGCTGGTGAGCAGAGAGTCAAAGTGTTTTTTGTTTTGTTTCTGGTATGAAATTCATTTCGCAATAATTCAAATTATTGGCATAATTCAAAATGAAATAGCTGGTATGACTAATTTAACTAGATTTTAAATAATTAGGAAGAGAATGATCATAAGAAAACTGCAACGCTTTACACAGGAGAAAAACAAATGAGTTACAGTATACAGTTTATTTATTATCTGAAAAGGTTAACATTGATTTTCGCACGTTTTTGATGCCTGCAGAAGCTTAGATGAGGTTAGGTTAGTCTGGTAGGCCAATAAGCCATGCATAGACCAGTTTTGGTCCTTTACGATTCCAGATTGAGCTCAGTTACAGTTACAGGTCCATGAGCAGCGTCGTCTTTCCAATGCGGGGCAAGTGTACAAGAGATGCTTCTTTTGTTTCCCTGGTGCCTTGCTCTAAACAGTCCTGCAGTCTGCTCGATTTGTCAGCGACCAGACAGTGACCAGTAAGTCTTCCGATCATGTTCCTAGAGTCTCTTCTATTGAGAGCCACTAGGAATTTTGAATACTTCCGGACTACCATTTTCCACATGACTTTGCAGGTTTGCACAAAAGTAGCTAGTTCCATTGGGCTTTGATTTTCTTTACCATGCTTTTGTCGAATCGTCGTATAGACCATGGCTTACCCAATGTTGATCAGTAGAAGTGAAGTTCCTTGCTTCTGGCAACACTTTCCACTGCTGTCCTGCTTCCCAAGGCACTTCTAGCCGATATGCGATACAAGGTTTTATGCGTTGATTGCCGCTTACCTGTCTAGGTAAGTGTTGACTCTGGAATTTTAGAAGAAAACGCTGGGGCCCCTATGTAATATATTTCATACATACTCGTACAAGTAAAATGTGCGCATGACGAGCTGAGCCGATTTAGCCATATCCGTCTACTCATCTGTCTGTAAAAACGCGGACTAGTTCCTGAGTTTTGTGATATCGATTTGAAATTTGCACTCGTCCTTTTCTCTCCAAAGAGGCTGCTCATTTTTCGGAGTCCCTAGTATCGGCTCACTATAGCATATTGCTGTCATACAAATTGAACGATCAAAATCAAGTTCTTCTAAAGAATATTTTGTATTTATGAAGGGTATTATATGTAGCTTCGGGCAAACGAAGTTAACGTTTTTTCTTGTTTAAATGTAAGCTTGTCATTTAAACTTTTTATAAGTTTCGATACACAAGAAAATTGAAGAATAAACCTTGAGTGAAATTCTTAACTTAAATTAATGCTTTTCTGTAAAACATTCCAATTTTAATACCTCTGCAATGCAATGCACTTATTAACATTTTTTCGGAAAAATTTCCCACTCATACCTCATTCAAACAGTTTATAATATAGAATTAAAAAATATTAATTGTATTAATAAAATTATATTTCTTTAACTCAGAGGCTTTAGACATTTGATCATCAATAGCGAAATGTCGTCGTTCGTAGCCGAATGGTGGTGAAATTTATGCGATAATAGTGGACGGCTGAAAGCTCACAGCATCTGTAACTGTGTCGGTCCCGTCATTTTATGGCCACTCCTCATATACAATCAACATTACTAAGACGTATAATTGTTGCAAATTAATTAAGATTTATCAGCGCGTCTAATGAACGTCAGAGGTGCATTCCTTAGCTTTATGATGGCATTCTAAGCATTTTATTGTAGATTGAGTGCTAATGTGGACCTAAAATAAACACTTCATAGATACAAATGCAATGCAATAAGTATCTATAAATATTTATTTATTTATTCTAAATACATATACATACCATACATACATTAACACATACATAACATACACACACATTCATGCATGGCATGCGATGCGCCGCTTCGAATATTTTACGTAAATCAACACACGAAAGTGCATTTCAATTACCACTATTTGCTTTTTGTTCGGCTCATAGCTTATTGGGTTAGCTGTGCAACGCATACACGGCGGATGAGCGTACTAAACCGTTGAAAGCTCAATGAGACCCACACTCGCTCAGTAAGTAAGTAGTGGCAAACGGCTAATGCCATTCAGGCACGTGAGAATAATGCATCGTCTGACTGCCGGCAGCTGCACAATTGTAGGAAACGCCACAGCTGTAAAATAATTAGCAAACATAATTATAATTATATTAATTTTTATTAGCTTGACTAGTGACGTCGCCGACTGTGGTAGTACCGGCGGCAGCTCTGTGGTTGCATTGCTGCAGCGAATTCGCGTAAAAATTCCATTATTTGGCCAACGTTTGTTTGGTGCAGTGTTGTATTTTTCTATGCTGATGTAACACAAAAAGTCTTTTCCTGGAATATTTGCAAAAAATGCCATATAAAAGCGGTGTATACATACATTAGGGTGCGACGCAAATATGTGATTTTTATGTTTGAATTTTTTTTACAATTCATTTAATTTTTCAACGAAATTTGAATTTTGAGGGTTACAGAGTTTGTGGTACATAGTAATATTAACTGTTTCTGTATTTTGTTAAAGGAAACAAGTTTTTGTGAGAGTTAAAAAGTAAAAACTAACAAAATATTTAAATTTTTCACATACATTTTGAGGTTATATGAAAAAAGTGTTAATTTTTGCTATTGTGAAAACCGCAGAACTAGTCTCCAACTAGTCTTCTGCGGGCATTTCCAGAGCCAACATCAACGTAGACATTCAACCTGCTAACAAGGTATTAACCTAGTTCTGCGTATTGGCCAGAAGTGCTTTGGGAAGCAGGACAGCAGTGGAAAGTGTTGCCAGAAGCCAGCAATTTCACTTCTACTGGTTGCCAGGTCATAAAGGTATCAAAGGCAATGAAATAGTGGGCGAGATTGTCAAAAACGGTGTATGGTTAAGACCTGAAAACGTGATGAACATTGGGATACCCATGCGATGTCTCTACGACGATTTGGACAGAAGTATGGTAAAGAAAATTTAAACACGATGGAACGATCTACCAGGCTACCAAATTGCAAAAGTCATGTCCAAAACTGTGGATCGGACGTACACAAAATACCTATTGGCACTTGATAGAAGAGATTGTAGGATCATGATCGGAATACTAACTGGTCACTGTCTGGTGGCGATAAACGCCGCAGAATGGGGCTGACAAATCGAGAAAACTGCAAGAAAAGGTCTAAAGCAAGACACCAGGGAAACCATGGAGAATCTCTTGTGCACTTGTACTGCATTGGCAAGACTTTGTTGTAAACATCTGGCATCCACTTGGTATGATACACTGGAAGAGGTATCAATAGTGAGAGCACAGATTCTGTTGAAATTCGGGTCAAGCGCAGGCATCCTACAGAATGACTACTTCTCTTGGACTTTCTCATGAACTCCAACTGGTATCGCAAGGAACAGAAGCTGGTCTATGTGTGGCTCATTGGCCTACCAGACTAACCTAACCTAAACTTTGTTGCTTTTGACCTTTTTCTTACCTCCAACTTTATCATTTAACTGTCCTTATGGAAAAGACATGTAGTTGTACCGAAAATCGAAATAATTGACCCTTAACAATTAAAAAACTGCACACTCTTTCACTTCCCGCCGATATGTCATCGTATTATCTTTCTTTTCATTTTTATTACATTCTCTTTCTTTTCCAATAAGTTATATCCTGGTGTTATTTTTCCACTTCTGTTCTATTGAACAGTCTTCTGAAATAATTCTTTCTGTACTATTTGGAGCTAAAAATTTATAAAGGACTCTCTTTTTCAGATCTTTCTAATATCTGCTTTACTGAAAGGTTTCTGCTGGGTACGACTCGGTTATCTGGTAATGCCTATCCTATGTCTTCCTTAGATAACCAGTTGTAATAAAATAGGAAAATTTCAAAGAAAATATTAAGAAAAAAATAAAAAATAAAAATAATTCATTCCACCCTAATAAAATGCATATAAGCGAATGCGTGCTTGTAAGTATCCGAAAATGCTTCGTACACGTTAGTTAGTAACGACGACTGGATATTTACGTACGTAGACGCTTATTCAAGCAATGCCGTCTGTCAGACTTGCACTAAGTCGCAGAACGCTCTATGGAGTATTTGCGCTGGAATATGCGCCTGCAATTTTTGTTCGCTGACTTACTGACTCACTGAAATGCAATTTATATGACTTTGCCGCGGTGTGCGCTTCTTTCTGCATCGACATATCGTTTGCTTATTATTTGCTATTGCTTCTTCAAGATTGTATAAATTATACGCTTGTAAAGTAAATCATTATGATTGCGTTATGCAACCTTTTTGCCTCAACAAATAAACGCCATAAAGGCGTTATATATTTTCCTTGACTCTATCACTCCATATTGCTTTCATTGCTGACTATACATATACGAGTACATATGTATGTGAGTACTTACAATATGGATCCACTTGCGCTGTACTAATTCCCAACCAATTTATTTTATTGACGAACTGTAACTAATTAAATTTAAATAAGCTTATATTGGAACATAGTATATACTATACATATGAATGCAAGTAGGTGTGTGTATTCAAAGGTTGGCGGGTGCTACGTGTGGTATACGCATCTTGCTACATCGTTTTAGTAAGCTTCTCGATATGAATACGAACGCCGACATCTTATTGACGTTGTTACTCAATTTGCTTTTGCAGTCATATCGGAAATGCTTGACTTTGGTCTACGTCAATTCCTTATAATTGAGTTGTGCTATCAATTTATTGAGTTTATTTGAATAAAACTGTTTGTAGTGCTGAAAGAAATGTCAGCGACCATACAAAAGTGCCCGGAAATTATAAATTAAAATTAAAATATTTAATTATTAATCAATTCCTTCTTGACTTCAAAGCAATCCACCCTAGATGTAATACACTTGTCATATGCCCACGATTTTTTCCAGTCCTCGAAACACTTTTTATAAATACTTTTTGGGATGGTCTACAGCTTTTTCAGCGAACTTTATTTTACCACTTTGACCGCTTGAAAACGTGTTCCACGACGCGACAATTTCAGTTTGGGGAACAAGAAAAGTCTGCATGGATCCAAATCTAGTGAATGCGGCGGTTGATCGATGGTATTCAATGAGGTTAGGCTTTAAATTTGATCACAGTTGTGGTCCGATGCGAAGTTGCATTATCATCATGTAAGATCCATAAATTGTTCTTCCACAATTGCGGCCGTTTTTGACGGATATTCTCATGCAAGTGCCTCAATAGGGCCAAATAGAAGTCCTTATTGACCCTCTGTTCCTCCGAAACAAATTCATGATGCACCAAACTACGAGTATTGGCTCGTTTTTTTCCTCTATTCCGATGATTGTTGACTTGTTTGCAAGTCAAAGAATGTTCGATCAGAATTTGAACCATCAAGCATGTCCAAAGAGACTGTTTACGGTATTATGTTTGAAAAAATTCAACTTTATCGGGAAGAGTCGAGCCAGCACGAGTTTCATACCCAAAATATCCACCCAACTCATTCGAACAGACTCGCGAGAGATGTCGAGCTCTCTTGCCATCTCTCTAACACTTGTCTGACGATTTTTCAGCACCATATTCTTCACTTTTTTTTCTTTAGTATATAGAAGAGGTCGAAGTTCATGCAGAACGAGGTATGTTTTCAACGATCTCTCGACCGTTTTTGAAGACTTGGTACCACACGTTGCCTTGTGTTTTTGGTAAAACTGAATCGCCGTAAGCCTTTTCGAACATTCACAATGATTCCGCATAAAATATTTAGTGAGAAATATAAAATTTGGGACTAATTTTTTGTTCGAAATTTTTGTCCATTGTAAAAATCGCAGCACACTACTGAGGTGCACCGACTTAAGCAGCTACTGTAACCAAACTAGTAATTATTAGTACTAATTAAGAACAGTCCTACCAACTTGGCAAAATTAAATTACAATTTCCGGGTACTTTTTGGTCACAATACATGTTTATATATGATATACGTGTGCATCTAACTTTAATTAGCGCCTTGTCTATATCCAAAACGAAGATGTTATAAAATTCTTACAACTTTGCAATTTTACAACAAAAATAAAATTCACCAATTAAATTAAAATTTCGTTAAATGACGTTTTTGTTGTTGCTCTCTTCTCTTTTCATGTAAAAATGCTGCTGCCGGCGTGCCATTAACGCTGAAACCACCTGTATAAACAAACAAACAAATACAATTTATATACGCGCTCACATAACAACCACCTGATGATATGCAGATGCACTTCTCCACACTTCTTCCGCCTCAGCGCGGCGCACGCAGATCTTGTGGACAACAAGTTAAGATGTTTATAATTTTCCTCATTGGTGGATTAGCGACGATGTGCCATATCGGGTATGTGACGGCTAATATAATAACAACGCACACGGAAGCTCCATACACAGCTAGCAATGAAACTTTAGCCGTTTATAGCAACAACAACAGTTTGTGTGACAAAAATGGTTTTAGTGTAGAGTTACCAAAACCTTTGTTGTTGTTCGACAGCAGGAAGCAAGTAGATAATACATCAGATGTTGAAGCATCGTTAGCTGCAGTGGGAAAACGTCAGCAACGCGCCTACTCCAATCGACCGACGCTGATGGATGTCGCATTACAGGCATCGGCACGCGAGGGGCTCAATGCAATGACCGAATTATATGGGAAAATTGTGCCGGATATACTACGAAATGGTATGGGTATGATTGTAGACTTAAGAAACTAGTTTATTATTTATAAATATGTTCAACCCTACTCTCATACCTCCAGTCCAGGTGAATATTGCACTGTAAATATCATATTTATCTTTAAACATATCATTAAAAATCTTTTCATTGGGAGGGTTGGGTAGTAAGGCATCTTTTGCCTTCTCACTTTAGTTCGCGTTCAAAGGGATGTTTTTTGGCTACCCAGAGGAAACATGGTCTAAGACCGGAAATCGTGAGCTGCTTGTGCTATACATATGTAAAAGAACCGCTTCTATCCACTCCCTAGTGAATGGCGGTCTGAGAACCTTCATCACTTGCGTCAACTTCTACACATTGCTCCATCTTCCAAAAGATCCGTCGGGATCGGGAAGAACCTCTCCGAGCCGTACGATACCAAACGCGGTTTCAGACAAGACGACTCCCTATCGTGCGTCTTCTTCAATCTATTCTTGGAAAAGATAATTCATGTTGCAGGTCTGAGTAAAGAAGGTGCAGTACAGAAGTAAAGTCCTCTCCCGACGAATAAAGACCAAATTCAAACCAACTCATTATTCCCGTCCTGCTAAATGGTGCAGAGGCATGGACGGTGAGTCGATCTTACGAGTTCTCGAGAGAAAGGTTTTGCGAAAGATTTATGGTGCTTTGGCCACGGCGAATCGCATTCGATGGAACGAGTAGCTGTACGAGATATACGATGACATTGACATAGTAGAGATAGCGGCTACGCTGGCTAGGTCATGTCGTCTGAATGGATGAAAACACTCCAGCTCTGAGAGTATTGAATGTAGAACCGCAGGGGGAAGCAGAGGAAGAGGAAAACCTCTACTCCGTTGGAGAGAGTAGAGGTTCAAGTGTGGAGAAGGACCTGCCCACACTTGAAATCTCCAATAGGCGCCAAACACCGGAAAAGAAGACCGACGGGCGCAATGTTGTAAACTTTGCGCCAGTAAAGAAGAAGAAAATATCGTTTAAAAAACAGTCCATAAATTTCTTTTCCCAAAACTCATCTCAAACTTCACTCCGTTTTTTTCAAAATTCCATGTTTCTTTCCATTCACATAATCTTACTAACTTAGATATTTCATACAAAAATTGCTAAATATAGACTTTTAGATATAAACTTTTATCCATTAATATTTTCTAACTTTTTGTGCCACCCTGTATTATTTAAGTATGTCGTTGTAATCATTTGCTTCATTTCATTTAGGACATGTGCTTCAGGACAACCATCCAGCGGCATTGCTTTCCAAATTTAGCGAGTCTGTAAGTGAGACTCTGGAGCAGGAAATGGCCGCTTTTGCAACCATATCGGCGACAAAAGCTTTTCGAAATAAGTGAGTATAAATTAACTGTAACGAATAACCAAAATTGGTATTTATGAAAACAGGAAACTAGATATTATTAAAGCACCACGACAAGTGGTTTCTACAAATCTTTAGGATGTTTAATATCAAATGCGTATTTTGAGCCAGTTTCAAAACAGACTTAATTTGTATGGAATTTCGCAATAACAGAAAGTTTTGAGATTAGTATGCTGACAAAACGTTAAATCTCTTTTTTGCTCCAAGCGTCAAAGCTTCACAAAGGATTGTACTTAACAGGCTATATATATCTCCTAGCAAGCTGAGCAAGCATCTCAGTTAAACTAACAACAGATCCGCATAGTCGGACGAAAAGTTCGAACATTTAATCTAAGAAAACTAATGAATAATTGAGTAAAAATTACTAATAAGAGTACAAATTTTCGGGGATGTTCGAGTAAAATCTGAATATCGAGTATAGTATTGATAAAGCTAGTCCAAATATTTTAGGAAATTGGAGCATATGTAGTCTTCTCTTAATCGGCTATAATTTCTAGCACGCCTCAGGCGGTTTTTTCAATTCACCACTCTGTTTTATTATATTTATGTATGTATTGAACCAATCGTTACAATTTTTTAAAAACTTTCAAAATAGGCTCCTTCTGCGTCAAAGCGCGATTTCCAAGCATTGAAGGCGTCACGGAAGGCATTCTCCGGAATAGCCTTGAGAGCCGAGGTGCATGCTGCTTGGATCCCCTATGTCGTCTTAAAATGTTCGGAAGATTGTCTCTTTGTCTCGGGATCATACTCAAAGATTAATGACTCGTCACCTGTGATTACGCTATTCAAAAATTGGGGGTCACTTTCACACATGTTCAAATTTTCTTGGCACACTTCCACTCGACGCAATTTCTGGTTGTCAATGAGCACTTTTGGGACCATCTTCGCGAACACCTTGCGCATGTTCTCAATGTCATAAACCATAGATTTTGATAACATCTGAGCAATTAAACGAATACTTAGTCGATGGTCTGAGTTCAAAACTTTGCGCACACGAGTCAAATTGTCGGTGTTTGTCGAAGTCGCAGGTCCCCCATCACGGTCTCCATCAGCGATCTCCGCTCAGCCCTCCAAAAAAGCCTGGTGCCACCGAAACACACCATTTCTTACTAAAGCAACATCTGGGTAAGCCTGTTTGATCATATCAAACGCCTCTGTAGCAGATTTACCGAGTTCCACACAGAATTTAATCGCGTACCTCTGCTCTAACGAACGCTGCATTTTCGGCTTGCACCACTCACAGAAACGCGTCGCCCGAAAATGTTTGTCCTGACTCTCCAAGTGCTCGGAGACAACTCCAGCCGCTAGTTTGTTAGCTAGGAACGCCCTCTACCGAATTCAGTCGGTGCGCTCACGCTCCGAAGTATAGTCGCGTTGAAGAAAAATAGAAGAAAGTCCGGATTACTTTCCGGACAAACCCTGTACTTAATTATTGACAATTTATTGGATTTATAGCAGTTGTTTGTTCGATTTCCCGCTCTCCAAATTTTGGCACATCGAAAGCAGCCATTGGAGTGGTAAAGCAAATATCAGACCGATCTGGGGTACCCGAAATCTTGAATTTACTTAAATCAAAGATGTTGTAAAATGCTTAAGAATATGTATTGTTGTTCTGGATCTGTAAAAATTCTTTAAAGTATCAGCTTTTGGTTTATTGCTTCATATCTAAGGCAATGATCTCAGAAAGAAATGTAATTTCATAAATGGTTGGGATATTTCTTGTCTCTGTTGTCTACAGGCCGTCTTTATATCCATGCATTTGCGTGCATCTCCAAAGAAGTGAGTATGTTATGAATCTCAGCATAAAGTGCTGATATCTAAAATACCAAACAAGTGTGACATAGAAGCCTTCGAGACTCTAATCTCTCTCTGACTCTAGTTCACAGTCATTTTGTGATTATGACGTTGGCGACTGTTTCTTGCTAATTTTGGGTTAGTAAAATCGAAAAAGACGGTAAAAATTTAATTATGGATAAAAGTAATATCCTCAAGAACGTGCTATCGATATACATACCTACTACATATATGTATGTAAATCAGATACAATAGCTTTTTCGCCAGGCCATTCACTTTAACATGACTCACCTTTAACACAAATGATATTGCCTTAATAACTTTGGACTTTCTTTAACGATTTGTTGTTGTCATAGGTCTTCATAGAAACCGCAAATACCGCAGTATTTGTTCAAAAATATGCCGTTTTTATTACCAGGAGTATTCCTACATATACACTTCGTTATAACTCCCGAGCGCCGCATGTACCGCTATCGCTTTACTGTTAAACACACATTAATTTACACACGCACACAGCCAATGTTATACAAGCAATTACTTGTAAAAGTAAACTTTCACTTTGACATTGAATTTGCGGCGCTTATCTGCCAGCGAACACCAAAGCCACGAATATAAAAGCAATATTAATTCCAAAAAAAGAATTGCATAGTAAATGCCTCGCGGTGCGTTGTAAAGTTAAACGACCGCTTGTGGCAGCCGCATCCGCGATTTATTTCTTTCTTTTCTCAAATTTTACGGCGAATACCACAAATGACAAGCTCGACGCTGCGGCGTTCACAAAGCGCTCGCTGAGCCATTTCATCCTTTCCAGTTGGTCTTCGTTTGAATGTGTGGAGTCAGTGACTGCCTCGCGGTTGCCAGTTCAGTGGCCAACCAACGGAAATCCAGGTGAAAACTCACTTAAAATGCTTAGCGAAATTAATAGTTGGACTTGTCGGTGTTCGCACATTTTCCAAACTTTTGCTTGCTTGTAAGCGTCAATTTGCATTTCAAGATTTTCTAATAATTTCTCTCCTTGTACCCCTGTGTGTGTGTTGATAGTCTGGTGTGGTCTTATTGCAAGTGATTTTGGCGAGTTTGTAATATTCAATGGAATATTTTATTTGCTATAAAGATTGGTGTATATGCATACATTAGGGTGTTCGTTATTTGCAAAAAAAGTCGCAAACAACCCCTGAAGTTTCAGTTTTTGCCCTAAAAACCACGTAAACAAGCCCGTATACACTGAACTACTCTGAACAGAGCATAACAAGTTTGTAACACTCAGCTGGAAATGTCAAAGACCCTATAAAGTATGTATGTATATCAAGAGTGATC
This sequence comes from Bactrocera dorsalis, assembly GCF_023373825.1. NCBI lineage: Eukaryota > Metazoa > Arthropoda > Insecta > Diptera > Tephritidae > Bactrocera > Bactrocera dorsalis. The sequence goes on along the minus strand of NC_064304.1, from coordinate 10,399,022 downwards.
CATTTTGATGTTCCCCACTTTTTTAAAGAAAAAAACAGAAACTTCAAATTTAATTGGGAATGTTTATTATCATTTGAAAGAACATTCTTTAGCATTTATTTTTTGAATATTATCTCTTTCAAATATTGGCCGCGGCTACGTCTCAGAAGGTCCATTCGTTGAGTCGAATTTTCGATGACTCGTTCAAACATTTCGATTGGATTGATTTAAGGCCTGAATCGAAGGAAAAATTCTAATGGTGTGATATCACACGATCTTGGTGACCAATCGACCGGCCCAAGACGTGAAATTATCTGCTCACTTCCGCTCTCAATAACTCCATTGATTGATACGCTGTGCGCCGTCTTGTTGAAACCAAATGTCGCTGAGATCACGAGCTTCAATTTCAGGCATCAAATAGTCAGTTTTCATTGCGTGATAACGATCGCATTTGACGGTTACGTTCTCAACCGGTATCATTTTTGAAGAAATATGAACCGATGACTCCACCGGCCCACATACCACACCATCTGGATGAAATTACAGCTCTTGAATCTCTTTAGGTTGCTCTTTGTCCCAAACGCAACAATTTTGCTTCTTTACAAACTCATTGAGCCAGAAATGGGCCTCATCACTTAACAAAATTTGGCTCGAAAACGTCGCTCGATGTCGCTTTGACAAGCTGTATTTTGTACGCTTTCCATTTAAGATCTCGATCTCGTTCCATACGTCAGACCGAGTTGTTGCGAGCGGCGCCGGCTTTCCACGGACTTCGTGTAGATTCTCAGCTCCGGCTGCTATATTTTCTTAACTGCGTGCTGGACGTGGTCTATTCGGTCGAATATTATGCAATAAAGAGTGCTGGTTCTCAAGAAGGCTGAAGGTGTTGCGAATAGTTTGCTCAGTAAGCCGATTATGTTGACCATAAGTTGAGCGAAGCGCGCGAAACAAATTTTTTACAGAACGTGAAATTTGCTTAAACGTTGTACAGCGGTAAGTCTTTCCATGATGAAATACCAAACAATACTGAACAAAAATAACATGATGTCATGCCAAGCTATCCCGCGTGATCTGTCAAAAAAAGGCTATTGAAAAAAGTATCTCTACTTGGATCACCTGTTACAAACCTCTTTTGAAAACAGCCACTAAGACCTGTTTGGTACAGCAGAATATTACTTCTTCAATGTTGTCTACTGAAACTTCTGGAAGAGTTTACAAGCAAAAAATCAACTTGGGAAATAACGTACACCCTAATATATGTACATACATATATACGATGTAGAAATATTATAAATATCCATTTGTGCACTCTTCTAATTCCAATTAAACTGTGCTAAATAAAGATTGCTTTAGTTTTGATTCGATTTGATAAACAATTATATATTAATTTATGGAATCTGGTCAGAAATGTAAAGTTATGCAAAATACATTGGAGCAATATTTTATTTTTGAATTAATTCATTATTTCTACATTTCCAGTGAAATTATTTAATTTTTTTAATTAAAGCAATAATAACGAACAAAAGCAATTAGCAATAGCAGTTAACATTTGAGATAATGTAAATCAGAACTTTCATATCATAAACAAAATTTCAATTTATCACAAAATTATATATTTCTATTAATAATTTCAAATAATGCTCGGAATCTGACTTATTCCGTTTTTGACTCGTCATCTCTCTGTTATTTTCTTTAAACTGGTATAAATTCTTACGAGCATATGTCTCTTCGTATATGCTAGTCTATGTGCTCTATACCAGTTGTGTTGTTCGATTCGCCGGGATTTGAAAATTTCCAGTTATATTAGCCGTCTTCGATTCGCCAAGCGTTTGAAAGGAGCGAATCGAACAAGCTATACTAGATGTTCAAGCACTTGTGTTGCTACCCAGTGTTATCATGTTCTCAGTATTTCAGCGGCCCACAATCCACACTAAACCACTATTTTTCTTTGATGAAATGACAGCGGTTGAATCTCTCTTAGTCCCAAATGCGGTAATTTTTACATACCAATGGGGGTCAGCTGAACAAAATTTGGATCGGAAACGAGCTTCTGCAAATATCGAACTATAAATATAACTGAAGTAGGTCAATTTTTCAGGAAATACGTTTATGGAACTAGTATTTTTCCACAAGACAAGATATAAAATGTCAGATTTTGGTCTAAAGTGCACTAGTCTCCTATTAGTTTCAAATACAGAAAAGAATTCATACTTTCGATTAAGAAACTTGCGCATAAAGCAATAGAAAATATTGCAGAATTGAATGAAATAGCCACAGCTTCAGCAAAAAAATTAATGTATTTAAAATACCTGGACAAATTTTAGCAAATTGTTACGAATTTTTGCAAGACTGGTTGTTTTATGGAGAGTTGAACTTCAGTCGTGAATTACAAGTTGTGAACTAGTTTTTGTCGGCTTAGTTTGACGTTTAGTCGGAAGTTTGCAGACGAAGCTCGACCAAAATATTCCGAACTCTAATGGTTGATAGATATTCTACTTTTGCTTTGCTTTACTTCGGACATTTGCTTCGACAGAGAGTTTGCTGTATGAATGCTTTTGTATGTGCTCACATCGAGGCGAAGCAAAGCAAAGCAAAGCGAAGTAAAATGTTGTCCAATTCTCATCTTTTGCGCTTTGCCAAGTCATAGGCGCCATTTTTATTGGAAAGAAGCACGGAAAGCGAAGCACTCATGCCGACACAGCCCTTGCTTTCTTCTCGTTGTTGTTAAAGTATGAATCGTCAAGCAAAGCGAGGAAAGTTGTATGAACATGCCTCCTCAACGCTTGCGCATTTTTGTATGTATGTATGTATATGATTTGTCGATGCAAATGAATTTGTTTTTATCGACATAATTGCAGTTTGTTAAACACCCACAACAAATTTACATTACGCGCTATAAAAACAAGAGACAAAATTACAAAGTTTAAAAACAAACTACATAATGTTAATAACAAAACATGCGAATAAACGTGTGTATCAACAGAAATGTAATTTTGTTTGCACAAATTGTTACTTTTACTGTTCGCAATTATACAATTACAACAACAATAATTTCAGCTATGCACAACCAGCGCTGAGCTTCGCTTTGAGTGAATGGTTAATGTCAACAATTCGTGGAAGTCACAACTAAAAGTTGTTATTATCATAAATAGCAAAAACAACAATAACAGCAAAAAAACAATAATAAAGAGAATAACACATCGTAAACACTTTTTCCACCAGCAATTAGAAAAAGGTAAACTAATGAACGGTATTAGTGGAAGAAAGCTGCCGATATTTGTAGAAGTGATTGGCGCGCAAATTGCCGAAGGGCGCAAATGAGGCATAAGCTTGCGGATACGCTGAAAATTAATCTCTGCACGAAAGTCAATATTGCCGAAAATAAAATTGCGAACAAAAAATATTAAAATAATAATAAAGAAATTCGGTGGAAATACTGCAGTTAAAACAAGAAACAAGAAAAAACGTTCACTTCGGCTGCACCGAAGCCATATATACCCTTTACAGGTGCATTTCTTATATGATGAAAATGTAGCTATACTATATAAACTCGTTTGACAGATACATACATATATACATATTATATATGCGATCAGAACCATATAAGCGAAGATTGTAGCCTTGTTTTGAACAATAATTCGTCAAAATTTTCGTGAAATTTCGGAGGGTTTTCCTCCATTCGTCAATGTCGTCGTATATCTCCTACAGCTCATCTTTCCATCGACTGCGATTTTCGCCGTTGCCAATGCGCAAAGGATCATAAATCTTTCGCAGAACCTTTTTCTCCAAAAATCGTAGTGCCGACTCATCAGATGTGGTCATCGTTCATGCTTCTGCACCATGTAGCAGGACGGGAATGATGAGTGACTTATAGAGCTTGGTTTTTGTTCGAGGACTTTACTTCTCAATTGCCTCCTCAGTCCGAAGTCGCACCTTTTGGCAAGAGTTATTCTACATTTGATTTCAAGCCTGACTTTGCTGCTGGTGTTAATGCTGGTTCCAAGATAGACTAATTTTTCTACAAAGAAGCTGATGCAAGCTCCTTATCAGTTCTTGGCCATCGTATTTGAATAGCTCTGTCGGCAATTTACCGGTCCTCCGGTTTGTTCTTCTTAAGACGGGTAATTGCTATTCCAATTTCTCCATGGTCGGGCAAAGGAACGTCTGCTCCATCGTCATCGGTTGGGAAATCGGGTTTACCATCTCCGATTGCTGTGCTTTCATTGCCGTTCAGTAGGCTGGAGAAGTGTTCCCTCCATAATTTAAGTATGCTCTGGGCATCAGTCATTGTAGGTTCTTTAAGAGTCTGCACCGAAGTTGAAACCTTCGGTTAGACGTCGCATCTTTTCGTAGATGAGGAACTAGTTCAGATATATACAGAGAGACGTTTCTTTCAGATTGTTCTAAACTCCGTGGCAAACTGAAACCCTTTTCGGGGTATAAATATACACATGGTATATTTAGTATATTCTTCTTCTTAATTGGCGTAGACACCGCTTACGCGATTATAGCCGAGTTAACGGCGGTTACTACGTCAAATACTCTCAGGGCTGAGGTGTTTTCATCCATTCGGGCGGCATGACCTAGCCAGCGAAGCCGTTGTCTCTTAATTCGCTGAACTATGTCGTTGTATATCTCGTATAGCCTCGTTCCATCGACTGCCAATGCGCAAAGGGCCATAAATCTTTCGCAGAATTTTTCTCTCGAAAACTCGTAATGCCGACTCATCAGGTGTTACCACAGTCCATGCCTGTACATCATATAGCAGGACGGGTATTATGAGCGACTTATAGAGTTTGGTTTTTGTTCGCCGAGAGAGGACTTTACTTCTCAATTGCCTACTCAGTCTGCAGTAGCATCTGCTGGCAAGAGTTATTCTACGTTGGATTTCGATTCTGACGTTGCTGTTGGTGTTAATGCTGGTTCCAAGATAGACGAATTTTTCTACAAAGAAGCTGATGCAAGCTCCTTATCAGTTCTTGGCCATCGTATTTGAATAGCTCGGTCGCCAATTTACCGGTCCACCGGTTTGTTGTTCTTGAGACAGGTAATTGCTATTCCAATTTCTCCATGGTCGGGCAAAGGAACGTCTGCTCCATCGTCATCGGTTGGGAAATCGGGTTCACCATCTCCTGGTGTTATGTTTTTAATGCCATACAGCAGGCTGGAGAAGTGTTCCCTCCATAATTTCAGTATGCTCTGGGCATCAGTCACTATATCACCTCTGGGTGTTCTACAAGAGTCTGCATCGGTCTTGAAACCTTCTGTTCGTCGCCGCATCTTTTTGTAGAACCACGAATCCAACACCAAGCGCTCCCACTGTAGTAAATGTCACAACGGTGATTTAGTATATTCCGAAATAATATATTTAACGTACATAACATACATACATATAATAACATATATGTACATACATATGTACATATGTTATTTTCTAAGCATTGACAGCGCAGCTCACGCATTTTGGTGATCGTCTCAGTCGTCTATTTGATGCTTTCGATTTCATTACCTATAATTCGAGCTGCTACAAAAGCCATTCATGGCAAAGTGAAATCAGCGAGCATTCACAAAAACAAAAATAAACATTAAAACTAAAAAATGCTACACTATCACTACTCACACACATGCATAAAAGCAGACAAGCAATAACAACAACACTTGTAGTTTCTGGATATATTTGTACATAAAGCCAAAACAGATGGCCGCACGCTCCGACTAATGGCGATGCAGCGGCTGGCTATTGGCCGAATGGCGTATGCGCGTAAGCATGCACATACATACGTATATGTACATACAACTAAATAGTAGCAGGTTTGTGACACAAGCGGCTAAAGTTCATTGACATCAGACAAAAATCTGCATCGAGCTTGAGCGCGGCGCGGCACGGCAAGCCGGGGCCAAGACACTTTGATTGCGCATAAAAATTTACGATTTCATGGGGAGTTAGTTTATTTACAAATACACACATATCAACATATATACATACATCTGCATGAATATTTGGAGTAACAAAACGATCACGCCACAAAATCAAAATTCCCAAATCGCTTAAAATACGCCAATAAATTCGTTAAACGCCTAAAACACCAATAAAATGGTGCACTTTGCTGCCACTTGTAGTTTGAAAATTACACATGTACATATACATATGTATGTATGTGTGTGTAAAAGTTAATAAGAAAGTACAACTTTATTTAAAACATTTTCAGTTCGGCTTCTGCTCGACCAAAATTAACTTACTTTTACTTTCTTACAAACGAAGCGCTACTCATTGTCCGCGTGCTTTGTTGTGCGGCGTATGGCAAATATATACTATGTATGTATGTATGTATGTAATTACGTGTGTGTGCGTTTATTGGTAAGTCGTAACGGTCTGTCCAAGTCACAGCGTCTTCACCCCTTCACCTGAAGTTAATTGTTTAGTCTACTCAGTCCATTTCGGTAGAGTCGACCGTGGCAATGCACTCACTGCACGTTTCAATTAGTTACGTAAACGTCGCAGCTGTCAGGTTGACAGTTCGTTAGTTCGTCACTTTAATAAATTCATCGCAAATAAAGGCGTCAACACCGATTATAAATGTGCTGACTCTTTAATTGTTAAATTCACCTTTCCTTTTTCACCTCTCAAGTCGTAAAATGTGGCGTAGAATTAATTGTTTGTTGTTGCAGGAAAAGTGGGATGCGACTGCAGCTTTCGTCCGGTAAGTAAGAGTGTGACCTCTGCTATTTGAAGGCTTATGCCAATTCATAATTTGAGAACCTTTTTTGTGGGTGAAATGCGTTCGGAGATTAAATTTTGCCTTCAGTGAGGTGAGCATTGTGTGAAAAATGATTTTTCAATACTTTTTATTTTGCCACACTTCCAACTTATAAATCACCTAGTAGGATTAGGAGCGTGCTAATACTACATGCTATTGAGACTAAAAACATTAATACTTTTGAGTTCACTAAAGCTACATATTTCCCGGCTCTAAGCGTTAAAGCTTAACTGAAATAGGTCCGAAGAAATAAAAATACTTAAGTATACCATAATTGTGACAGTATATCCAATGCAGATTCGGATAATAACCCAATCTTAAACGATTTTTGATGAAATTGACTCGGACGATTAAGGAGCTCAAAGGCAAAAGATATATACAAACGGTGGAAGCTCTTTGGCCGACATTTCGTTTGAAACATAAATGCCATAAGCTATCTGTATATCAAAAAAAAAAAACAGAACCAAGTTCGTGTATCAGCGTCTACAAGTTTTGACGGAAATTTCATTGATTTGTAAAGGGTGACCCCTTTTGAGGTTCCCTACTTTCTTAAGGAAAAACACTTCACACAGAAACTTAAAATTTAATGCGGAATTTTTATTATCATTGGAAAGAACATTATTTGGCTTATGTTTTTTGAAGATTATCGCTTTCAACTGTTGGTCGGGGTTGAGATGGTCATCTTTTGAGTCCACCTTTTGATGACTCGTTGGAGCATTTTGACTGATAACTGGCGAATGATACTCAAAAAAGTTTAACAGTGTGAAATCGCATGATCTTGGTGGCCAATCTACCCTTCCAAAAAGTGAAATTATCTGCTCACCGAAATGTTCTCTCAATAAACCCGTCGATTGATGCGATGAGTGAAAAGTGGCTCCTTCTTGAAACCAAATGTCGCTGAGATCATGAGTTCAATTTCAGACAAAAAATAGTCGGCTATCAAACCGTTGTTTTTTTTTTTTCTGGATAAAATGGCAGCTTTTGAATCACTTCTGGTTGCTCTTCGTCCCAAATGCGGCTTGTTTACATATTCATTGAATCAGAAATAGGCCTCATCATTGAACAAATTAACAAAATTTGGCTCGAAAACGTCTGATCGCCTTGGAATTTTTCAAGAGACCATAGAGCGAGGCGATGTCGCTTGGGAAGGTCGAGCGGATTTAGTTCTTGCACAAGCTGTATTTTGTACGCTTTTAATTTAAGATCTCGACGTAAAGTGAGTCAAATCGTTCCATATGTGAGTCCGAGTTGCTGCAAACGAATCGACTCTCTACGGTCTTCGTGTACGCTCTCAGTTCAGTAGGACGATTATGTTGACCATAAGTTGGGCGAAAGACGCGAAACAAATTCTTTACAGACGGGAATTCTCGTACTAAAGTTGAATGATTTGTAAAGGTTGTTCAGACGTAAGTCTTTCCATGACGAAATGACAAACAATACTGAACAAAAATAACATGACAGTTTGACACGCGTTATCTTTCATGAAAAGGCTCTTGAAAAAGTGCTACTCGAATCACACATTAAATTGTTGAAGAAAACTTGTGCATATCAGAGAGGTGATTTATAGGGGTGACGTTATTGATGCAAGGACTGTTGTCCATAGAGAAAAAGTTAAAGATTTTATTTTTGAAATATAGTCAAGGATTTAGTCGCAGTTGGAGCCCATTATTATCTGCGTAATCAAAATATGTTTCTTGTAGCACACACCGTGAATTGTCGAAGACCCTATAAAGTACCGTATATAAATAAATAAATGATCAGTGTTTATTTCTTTTAGCTACCTATCCATCCATCTGTTTGTATATATGCGAACTAGTCCCAAAGGTTTTCAAATATCTATCCGAAGATTTTCAAAAAAATTTCTCTTCGAGAAGCTACTCAATGTCGGTAATGACGATTTCAGACTGCTATAATATTTAGCTGCCATGCAAACTCTTAAAAAATTGTCCTGATCAGATCACTATAGCACATAGCTGCCATACAAACTGATCGATTCCAGGTTGATTCGTGGTTATTTACAAAAAAAACAACGTGCCTAGAAAGAATCGTTGGCAGGCAATAAACCTGTGAAGGATATTAAGCTTCGGTGCGGCCGAAGTTTACATTGCTCCTTGTTCAGTTTTTGAAAATACCCTTGGAACCTTCGAAGTGCTTTATCGGATTTTAACTCATGAGAAATGAAGTCACGAACTTTAAAACAAATGCATACATATGTACATATGTATGTACATACTATGTATATTTAGTATGTATATAGATAAGACTTCTAAGAGTTTCTAAAGCTATAAAACTGCAAATGTCCGTTGTAAACAAAAATAGTACAAAATTAATGTTGCGAACGCTTTGTGGTGTATTGAACTTTGTAGCGCCGTGCGAATATGTCATTTGCTATTGAAATGTTAAAGGGCAAATGCGACACCGCAAAGCGATCGCGCACATACATACATACATACCTAAGTGCATACGTGCATTTGAACTCGAACGTTTTGCTTATAGCATTAAATATAAATGCCTACATAGTATATAGCATGCCGTTATAAATCATGTTTATTTACGTTTTTTTTTTTCGTTGGATGTCTAAACCGGCTGGAGTCGTGACGTTGTAACTTGCATGGCACCCGAACTGCCATTGCCGCTGCGACACCGCGTTGAACCCACTGAAAAACTGTTTTTTTTTTTGTTTTTCTTTTTGGTGAATTATTTGGTCGAGCTTTGCAAATGAAAAGCCTTTTCCACTTTCTCCACTTCTTTTTCCAAAAAGACCATTAAAACAGGCAAACAAAAAGAAAATAAGCATGCATATAAATAATAGACATAAATAAATACATTAGCGAGCAAAACCAAAGCAATCATAAAAAAAAATAAAACGAAAAAAGCAGCGACGACGAATTAACTGCGAGTGCGAACGCTGCAATTTTAATGGCCGCCATGCGCATTTCTGCAGCTGCGCGCCAGCTGTTGTGGCAGACTTTTTGGTGTAGGCAATTGTAGTCCCGTTGGCGCGCAACAACGGAACTTGTAAGTGCACGCCAGGTGAGCTGAACAAATGGCGAGGGCAGGTGATGAGCATTTGAGCATTTCGAACTTGTTTGCGCAGTGGTTTGGCGCTGCCGTCGCGAAGCTTTCTCAGCACCAACGTATTAGCAATGTGTTGTTGTTGCTAATAGACTGACTGATTAACGACGCTACGACAACTGACTGTCGGCGCGTTGGCGATGGCATAGACCAATTGCAAGCTGGGCGCTTAAATACAGACAAGTCGCCGATTTTTCATTCATTTCAAGTGGAACACTCACAGCGATGCGTCGAAAAATGATGAGCCGCAAGCGCAGAGAGCCGCGCGTTCGCAAACAGCAATTAAATTTTAGTTTTCGAAAATCAAAAAAAAAGAAATATCATTGACTACCGTGTAGATCCTAAAATGGAAATGGCATGAAATCGCATTTAAGTTTTGCTTCATTGTTGCAGCTACAAATACTTCAATGAGTTGGCACGCCAGGCGCACACCTCGAAGATTTCACTGCGCCACACGGCGCTCGAAGGACTTTGTCCGCCGCGCGATCCGCCCACCTGCATGCCGGCATCGGCGCGCTATCGCACACATGACGGCACCTGTAATAGTCGGCGGCGTCCGCGTTGGGGTGCCGCGCAAATGCCGTTCAATCGCTTTCTGCCGCCCGAGTATGGCGACGGTGTCGACTCGATACGCATGTCCATTGAGGGCGGCCCATTGGCCTCATCCCGGTTCGTCAGTCTGCTGGTGCATGGCGCGCGCGATGGTGAAGCGGCGGTGACACTGATGACCGCGCAATGGGGACAACTGCTCGATCACGATATGACATCGACGGCGCAACCGCGGTAAGGCACTATAAATATATATAAACCCACCTATATTTTGACTAACAAATTTTTGAATTTTTTCACGCGCATGCAGCTCAATCAACGGTTCGGTGCCAAGCTGCTGTGGCAACACCGATTTTCATCCATCCTGCTTTCCAATTAAAGTGCCGCTAGACGATCCATGGTTGGCGCCGCTTAAAGTGCGCTGTTTGGAGTTTCTGCGTTCGGCGCCTGCGCAGCGTCGTGACTGCATACTCTCTTGGCGCGAGCAAACCAATCAGGCCACCTCCTACATAGACGCCTCACCCATATATTCGAACAGCGCCAAGTCTTCTGACAATGCGCGCGTTTTTCGCAACGGCATGCTTGTCTATGGACGCGGCAATCCTGCTGAGGATGTGTGTCAGCGCGGCGCGATAGCTACGCAGTGTATACGCGCAGGCGATGGGCGCAGCGGTGAGCAGCCTGGTCTGCTGGCTTTACATCACGTTTGGGTGGGTGAGCATAATCGCATAGCGTTGGAGTTGAGCGAAATGAATTTGCACTGGAGCGATGAGAAGATCTATCAGGAGGCGCGACGCATTGTGGGCGCCATGTTTCAACACATCACTTACAGGGAGTTCTTGCCAATTGTGCTGGGTCGCGAGGTGTGCAGACTATTTGATTTGGAACTGTTGAGCACTGGCTATTATCAGGGTTATGATCCGAAGACAAATCCTACGGTCGCCAACTCTTTTGCTGCGGCCGCATTTCGCTTCGGTCATTCGTTGGTGCAGAACTCGTATATGCGCTGCGATCGCTTTCACAATTTCATTCGCAATAGTAAGTAGAGCGTCCGAAATTTTTTGTTGTAATTGTGACAAGCTATTTAAGTTTGCTATTGATTTTAGACGTCAGCCTGCATGAGGAGTTCCAACGCGGTGACATTGGCTCACCCGGTTCATTGCATCGCCTTATACGTGGCTTGGTGAATCAGCGCGCGCTGAAGCGTGATGAGTTCATAACACCTGAGCTGACCAATCACCTCTTTCAAACACCAGGTACTTTCAGCACACCGCACTTCAGCATTTGACATGTTTGAAATTTATTTTTAAATATTTTACAGGTTTTCCATTCGGTTTGGATTTAGCAGCCATCAATATACAGCGCGGTCGTGATCATGGCGTGCCACCCTACACCTCCTGGCGCGTACCTTGCGGTCTTACGCCCATAAACAGTTGGGAGGACTTTGCCAATGTCGTGGGACCACAATCGGCGCAACGCATCAGTCACGCCTATCGCAGTGTACATGATATTGACCTCTTTGTTGGCGGTATTGCCGAACGACCTGTAGTAGGTGGCCTGGTCGGTCCCACATTCGCCTGTATTATCGCGCAGCAGTTCAGCAATTCACGCAAAGGTGACCGTTTCTGGTACGAGAATGGTGATTTGGAAAACTCTTTCACACCCGCCCAGTTGCAATCCATACGACGTGTCTCACTCGCGCAGGTGCTCTGTCGTGCTGTTGGCGGTGGTACAATGCAGCCACATGCTCTACTACCGTCGGAAGTTGAGGGCAATGAACGCCAAGTTTGTGGTACCGGCACATTATCGCCGCTCGACTTGAGCCCGTGGATCGAGCAGGATCCGTTTGCGACCACTTCAACGACACAAACACAGGAGCCGGATCGCGTATTTGAGATCTTAACGACAGATACAATTAGGGAGGACATACCGACTGGCTCTGTGCAAGTAGTAAAAGAGAATAAGGCAGGCTTTCCGAATCGTGAACGACCCGTGAATAACAAGAACTCGCCAAATGGGTTTGTTACCCAAGTTAAGGTGCCGGGTGAGATAATTCGTATTAGTGACAAATTGGACATACGACAAAAAGTAACATCTGCTAAACGACCAATTGCGACTGCGAAACCAATAAAGGGCATTAATAATAAGATTGACAAAAATCCAAAGATTACACTTAATATACGTGGGGTGAACGTACGACGACCACAGGTTAACCGACGCACCACTGTAGTTGTAAACAATATACCAGTCGAACTGCGAAGTGCAACGGATGGCGAGACTGAAACCGACGCTGATAAACAGACAAACACAACAAAGTCCACAAACACGCAGAGCACAACCGAAAGTATGACCGATGGAAAGGTGGAAGCACGCATAGACGACACTGAATTTGAAATACAAACGGGACTTAACGAGCCATTGGAAACTAACAAAGTTATTGAACTCTCTCAAGATGTACAGAAAAATGCAGATATTGAATTTCAAGCTGATAGTAAACCAAATCAGACACCAAAGACTGCAACTAACTCGAACCGCAACGCCTCTACAGACGATCCACTACCAACTGTAGAACAAAGCAGCACTGACAAAAAAGACGGCACAATGAATGACAGTGCACGACAATCAAAGCTTGAACTAGAGATACGATCCGAATCACTTGACACTGTTAGCAATACCGTTACGCCTTCAACTAAAGACAATCTTTCTGGCGAAACCATTGACGCAAAAGTACCGACTGTCCAGGAGACAAACGTAAAAAGACATATTGATGACAGAGATAGTGAGTCTTCACAATCTCTAAAAGAACTTACATTTCTTGACACAGACGTAAAAGACTTCGAAAATATACTGAGAGAAAATTTCAGTGGTGCTGAATCTAAAGCGGTGAAAAAGGAGGTAGGTGACAAAGACACGGAAACAGACGTTAAACGTACAGATAGTGACCACCGATTCGATGGCATAATTGAAGTACCACAGGCTTTATTATCGGACAACGTTGAGAACCTAGCGACAGTTTCGACAGATGATGTGTCTATTACAGACACAAAGAAGAAAATAAGCGAAATTCAGACAAATATAGACAATGAAGATAGTACATGGACAGATACGACTAACTTACCGCTAACAAAGTTACCGCGTTCTACTACAGAATTGGACGACGTTACATTAACTGAAGGGACTGATGACAAAATCTACAATTTTGCAGACCACACAATTTTTGACGGTGAGCCGATTACCGCTGACCTTAACCCAATGGAACGTTTAGAAGAAACCGCTGAACTTACACGTTTAAGACGACGTCGACCTCAGGTGAACCGAAAATTGATTGTAGTCAAAGTACCGAACCGGAGTAATGAAACTAAAACTAGATATCTTACAAAAACGACAAAAAGTGCGATCACTTCTCGACAAGTGGAACTCAGACAATACCAAACGCAACCGACATTTTACACACGACCGCAGAAAGTTGTAGTCAACGGACCGAATTCGGATCAATACGAAATCGAAATAAATATACGACAAACAAATAAGCAATCATCTCCAGTTCTACCTTTAACGACCGCGGCGAGTCCTTACAAACAATGGAATCGTTATGACAAATATTCACCCAGTTATGTGGGCACATATTACTCGAGCACTATATCGCCACACGCCTTTTATCCGAACACACCCACCATATCGGCTAACGTCGTACAAACACGACGCACCAAGCCACCGACCGTTATTTATATTAATGAACATGAAGACCGTTACACAACGACTACACGCGCACCGGGACTGTTTCAAAATATCTTGTCCTTTGCGACCAGTGGCTTTGGAAACAATAATAAGCCACAGCAGCAGAGTCCACACAGTACGACAGCACAGAAAGAACATGCGAATTACGGAACTAGTGTCTCAAATATTTATGAGAGTAACCAAATTTACGGACCGAACACGGATACATCTTCCGTATCACACTATGTGCCACGACCAACGAACCAGAATGCATTACCAGCCTTTCCTGCCGTACCATCGGCGGCTAGTCTGAGTCAGGTGGGTGGTGTGGCGAGTAGTGGCGTGGTACAGGCGACCAGTAGCGCAATCAGCACTGGCAACTTCGGTACTATTGTTGGTGTGGCACAAGCGAATGGCGGGGATAGTACATTCAGTTTTAATATACGACCCAAACCCAATCCGGGCGGACAGTCACAACTTCCTTTACCGCCAAATCAAATCGATGGCGGTAGTTACGGCCTATTGCCGTCGCGTAATCCACCATTTAACCAAGCACCGAATACGGGATTCTTAAGCTCGCAACATTCAGTGGCTTCTCCAAGTGGGCAGACATACTTTAGTAATACGAACAAGGAAAGTGCAAATAGTCCGTTTTCAAGCGCACACAAAAGACCGCAACAAGGAACTTATGGCTACTATAGTCACATACAGAACTTACCGTTACAGCAGAAAACAAGTTTGGAACACACTATTACTATCAAGGACTATGACGAAATCGCCATTTCACGCACACTCGAACCAATTCTGACTAACCACACGAGGGATGACGAAAATGACATCGATGACATTGACGATGTGGACGATTACGATTATAGGGATGATGATTTGAGTGAAAAATTTGATCAAGACGGTTATATAAGACCCGAACATATGATACAAGCGGTCATTAAATCCAAAGAGAACGAATTGCGTAACTTAACTGCCAACAAGAACTGTAGTGCAAAAATTGTGGACGACAATTACGTGCTGCCCGTACTTAACACAACTCTAGACACGCTGAACAAAGAATACTTACCTAAACTGTTAGAACAAAGTATAGAGACGACCACTACCGAGACAACAACAAGTACGACGACAGAAAGTGTGACCAACTTCCCCGATGCTGTGGGGAAACATCTCAATAATGACATATTGGCCGAAGACGATGACGAAGAGACGACCGAAACTTTAATTGCTACAAAAACGACTGCAATCCGGACGTTAACGAACGATAGACAAAGTGTTAAGAAGCTTGAAACTGATACTGAAACTACGAAGACGAAACCCATTCTTGCCGAACGTATTGCTTTTGCGCCCATTAAAATTTTAACCAAGCTAGAAAGGTTGGTAAACAAAAGCTCGAAGTTTCACTAAGATAAATTATATAATTTTCGAAATTTTTCTGTTTATTCAGACCTGACAATTGGATAATTTACGATTCACCCAAGAATTACCCTTCATTGCCTGAATTGCCAGCCATGAATGCAGACTCATCTGCGCCCACAGATGAAATACCAATGCCTATCAGGGGTTTGGCGGCAATTTGGCAGAAGAAGATACAAACACAAAAGGACAAGAATAGAGAGCAGTTTGTACCAACTAAAGCGCCGAAGTCCATCGAGTCCACGTTGCAAGCAGAAGCGGAAGTTTTTACAACAGCTTCACCAGCAGATGCTGTACTCGCCTAGATTTAAATACTTACTATATGTAGTTGAGATTTTGTTAGAGTCACAGAGTTATGTATACGAATATAATATATTATTTATTTATTATTAGATTAGCCAATTATTATCATATTTTTATTTATTTTGTTAAAATTATAATTCTTATAGTGAAATTAAAGAACTTTATAAAGCAAATTTGGAAAAGTAGATACTATTCTTTTCCGAAATAGAGATTTATTTTTGGTCGAACATTAATTCTCGACTTTCCGATTGTCAAGACATTCGAATGACATGCGTCCAATATAATTGTTTCGGTTCATGAAGGCCAACTTTATTGGAGTTATAAGAAACGATACCCATAACCGCGGAAGTTCGTTTGCGTTAAAAAATGTTTAGGATGCATACCTGAAACTCCTCTGGCTTTTTGGATACCAGATTTTCAATGTTATAGGTAGTCATTACTGTTATTATCTCTATCGATCTCCGAAAAAAAGCATTTTTATTCACAAAATTGGACAACGGAAGGTTTCTAGGTAAGCTCAAGACACTAGTTAACCTTTCGCAGTTATTCAGGTAAGAATAATATGATAAATACAGGGGAGGATGTAGGACGCGGTCTCCTGGTTGTTCAATTTAATGATATTATTTCGATAAAATAAATATTATTTTATCCATATGCATATTTAGCGAGTACATACATATATCATATCTTTATAACGAACCTATAAAGCACACGGAAGAATCATTTCGAAAAGTCTTTTTTAATTCGCGTTAATCGATTAATTAATAAAATTAAATCGATTAATGGATATACATTTAATTTATAAAAGAGCATCATGGCAACCACTAAAAATACCGGACAATAAACAAGCTGATTGTCAAAGTAGCTGTCAACTGAGCATTGCCTCTCACTTTCACCAACGAAAGCAAATGGCTTTGTTTATATTTCCCTTTCACTTATCATTGACATTTGCTGCGTCTCTGCCATGCCGACAATCAGAGCGACAACGTCGGCGACGCTGGTGTTTGTTAGATTTTTATTTTCACTTTAATACATTTGACTGCGACGATAGTAGAAAAAATTAATTTCATTCAAAATTAAAACAGATCCAGCATCAGCAAACTGTCGTAGATTTTAGTAATTGTAGGGTGAAGGTTTTAACAGTGAATTAAGTAGGCTGTGATTGTAAAATGGCAGTGAATGGCAGTAACTAAGCGAGCTGGTCTCGATTAGGCTGACTAGCAAAAGACTAGTCAGGAGGAGAACGAGAAAGTGAAGGTGAAATTGTAAGTCTGTATACAGTGTACATATCGTTGGCAGAAGTGGTTGTGGTGGTTTCAATAAGAAGCTAATCAGTGCGAAGTGATGGAAGCCGATTTCAATGCTTTTGCTGAATCACTATCAGCTTCCTCGGAAGAGGATGATGATTTTTCTACGGCTGATGATACTTCGGATGATTCCGATGGCGTCAGTAGTGGCGTACAGCTGCAGCAAATGAGCAAACAGTTTTGTAGCACGAGAAACGCGACTGACACAAATAACAATCCTAAAAATTTGGTGCAAAAAATATATAATAGGGAGGTGAGTTCAACTTAAAATGGTAATTTTGTAGTTGACAATAATTAATGCACTCTAACCATGCAGCGTACTGACAATTTCGCGGGTAGAACGCGTTCAGCCCATGCACCACAACGCGCTTATGAGCAATTGCCAAATAGATTAAGATTTTGCCTCAAGGATATTGTGCCGAAATGCTTCCTACAAGGGTGAGTAAAGAAAATTTTTAAAAAATATTTGTAAATCTCAAGCTATTTGATGTATTTATTTCTAAGTGCATATGTGTAAATCATAATATTTTATCCCGTTTCAGTCACATGTTTATGGGCCTTAGCGCCTGCGGTCAATTCCTCCTAAGCTATAAAGTGTGCTGCAATGATAATATGATGACCAACCACTATTCATTTGGTTATGGCTATAAATATACGTATGTAACTAACTTAAAATATGAATATATTTAAATACAGACATTCACTTTTAATTATTAGATTGTACTTTTGGGTCTACCAACCGCACAAACCATTACGCAGTTTCTTCAAGTGCTGCCTGTTTGATGATCATGGTGTTGACAATCTAAAGAAAGTGACGATGACCCAATGGAAGTGTTCCGATCCTCGTATTCTCATCATACATGGGGCAGCTGAAAATGAAAATGAGGATTCATATATTACCTACGTTAAAGTTCCTAAACTCGGTTGTTTAGATTGTAGAAAACTCCGGGATAATGAAGATAGTACATGTAAGTGTAGAATTATACGCTAAATATATTTTAAGGTTGCAAAGGTTTGTAACACTCAGAAGGAAATGTCGGAGACGCGAACTAGTTCCATAGTTATCAATTTGAAATTTTGAAGTTTTCAGTAAAGGGTGTTATAACTGCGATGAAATCGATCCTACCCTTTCATCCGATAGAAATTAAAGCATCTATTTAATATAATTTCAGACTTCCGCTGGCATATGCTCTGCTTGAAGTGCAACCTAACCATACACACAAAGTATTCTTCAACAGAATCCGATCCAAAATTCGACCCACATATAAACCTTATATGTCCTGAACGTGTTTTAATAGTCTCTAACGGTTTTATGCATATGATGCATATTGAAATAATGCCTGCTGCAGGCACAACCAATTCTCCGCACCCAGCACAGCAAAACCATCTTCTATTATCTAGTCGCAGCACACCGTGCCATGAATCATCAGCTGTGAGCACATCGAGCATGGATCGTCGCTTACTGCCGCTGACTGCCGACGAGCAAGCCAGTTGTGATAATCACAATAACGTCATCGCACGCATTATTGCCGACTTTAGTGACATTGAGACGGATTCCACGCATTCCAGCGAAACACCGATACGGGCATCACAAAGTGAGGCATCACTCACCTCACCCGGTTCAGCAGTGACATTTATTTCACGTAAAACTTACGATGAAGTGATTTTCACCTGCAGTGGCAGCGCTTCACCCAACGCTGGCGCAGCCACAAGCAGCAGCAATGCAAACAATGCCAACAAAATGACTGAAACCACGGCGAGCGCCGCAACGACGGGAATCAATAGTAGCCCCGGTGGCGGTAGCGCAGCGCGTTTTAGTTTAATTAATCATCGCGGCAGGCGTCATCATCGCATCGTCACAAAATCTTTTCGCAATGGCGTTACAACCATAGATCTGCAGACAACAGTTCCCACCACCAACGCAACTCCGGCTACGGCAACAATGGCCGATCGGCTTAACGCCTATGAATTTACCGAGGATAACGAGAAATGTGAGAAGATCTCCACTCTGCGCAAACGTCGCTTGGCCGATAAAAAGTATGAATTTTCCGAGGACAACTCTGAGAATATCGTGCCGTTTACGAAAATACGTTCGGCCAACAAAAATCTCACCATGTCGCATTATACCTCGTCATATGGCAATAGTGGTGCGCGTACGCTGCATCGTTCAGCCACCGCAACTGCGGGCACTGGTTCACACCATTTCTACAATTCACCATGCGCTTCGCCATCATCATCGCCCCGTCCATCGCACGCTTCACCATCGAATTGCAACGATGCGCGTCACTGCACACCGCCGCCTATGCATCGCGCTTCGCCCATCACTTCGCTGCAGCAAGGCTTTCGTTCGCCGCCATGCAGTTCACCTGTTGCTGGTGGCCACATACGTTCACCCAGCCGTCACGTGACGCCAGCACACATTTACGGCTCCATTTCGCCACCGCAAACCATCTCAACAGCGACACAGCAAATGCTAAGCTTCAAGCCGTTGGGTACATTATCGCCACTGCAAGTATCGCTGGCCAAGCGTCATCTGGACTTGAGCGGCGCCATGTCGCCGAATGCCAATGCGCCCTTCCTATCGCCACGCCGCGAAGAGAATCGTGTGGTGGAGCTGCCATTGCAGGCAAACACATCGTCAGAGAAACCGCTGTGCACGAAAAAATTCAAGCGTCGCTTCGTGGAGGAAGACGATGCCGCTTCGGTCATAACCAGTGAAGAGGGTAAGTTGAAAGTGCTAAGTGTAAAAATTATTAATATTGTATATACTATACTCTACCAAAATGCTGTATTTAGAGTACAACGTTGTGGCTTCCAATCTTTTACGCGAATATTGCCGAGTTGTCAGTTATTGTGATTGTCTACGTCAGGGTTGCAAATTTTAATTCAAACATCATCAAAATAGATTTTAAATTTTTAATTCCAATTTTGGTATTAAAAATTATATTTTAAATTTCTAATTCTAATTTTGAGGTTAACTAAATTTTCAATAATCCAATGTGTTTGGGATTAAAAATTGAAAATTTCATTTTTTAACTCGATAGTAAAAGATTACGTTTTTAGTCTCAATCTTCTTGCATTAATGATGGAGAATATACTATATAATCAAAAAACTGGATTAAAAGAAAAAATGTATTTTTGAAATTTAAAGTTGGAGTGAATTAATTATAAGTTCGAGATAATTTTTTTAATCCGATCCTTGAGATTCGATTTTTTTCAGCTTTTAGTTATTTTTTTTTAAATTAACATTTTTTTTATTATATTTAAATTATTTTATTTTTTTTAACTTTTTGAAATTTTTTAAAAATATTTTTTTAATACTTTTTTAATTTTTATATCTAATTTTTTAATTTTTTTATAATTTTTTATTTGTTTTTTTAAAGCTTTTAGTTAAATTTCTTTTAAATTATAGATTTTTTAAATTTTTTATTATAAAATATTTTTTTTTTAATTTTTGAAATTTTTTTTACGTATGTTTTTTAATTTTTATATCTATTTTTTTAATTGTTTAGCTTTTATTTAATTTTTTTTTTTATTATTTTTAAAATATTTTTTTTTTAATTAACATTTTAAAATATTTTTTTTTTATTTTTTAAATATTTTTTTTTTATTTTTAAAATATTTTTTTTTATTTTTAAAATATTTTTTTTTTATTTTTATCTTTTTGGAATGTTTTTTTTTTTGCCTTTTTCTAAAAGATTTTGGAAATATTTTTTTCCAAACTATAACTGTACAAAAAACTGCATCGGACTAATTATTTCTCATAACTTCTTTAGATGACTGCATATCACCTGGCTATCACACCTCACTGCCAGTTGAAGTGCATGGCTCGTGCTATTCGGAAATGCAAATGATTTCGCAGGCCACTTACCAACAACTCAATTGTCCCAGTGTGGTGATAACACAGCACTCGTTCGATTTGGAGACCTTTACGTACTACACCATAAGCGCGCTGTGCCAGAAAAATGAGAAAACCTACGATGTCTTCTATGACTGGGCGTGTGAACTAATAAGGGTAAGCTATTTCTACTCTACTCATATCAAATTGTGTGAATATCTGTTTATAACGGACGCGTTTTCTGCGCCAACAGGTTTGCCCTCTCAGTCAGACGATCATTTGCCTGCTGATGGCACAGTTTTCGGCGCGCGATCAGCTGCCCACTTCGCCAACAAATTGCCTGAACTGTTCGCTTAAATTGGACTGCGTTTATCATCGACGGCAATTTGAATGCCGCATACTCTTCACTTGGAATATGGAGAGCGGTGATTGGGAGGTACTGGACTATGGTGAGTTGCACGAGTATAAACAATCAGATATATTGAGTCCGATCAAACGTTGTGGCCGCACGCCGATCACTTTGTCGCAGACGGCGAAGAAACTTGCCAGCGAGATGACCGCCAGCCTCGGCAAAATTGAACAGAATTATACATGTAATCTACGCGTGCTCGACTCGAATATAAAAAAGTCTAAATTGAGTGTTGCCGATCATGATAACGCCATCGAGCTGTGCTTGAAGCGGCCACGCGGCAGCAACGGCAATGATGATGCTTGAGCAACAGTAGCAAGAATAACAATAACAACAACAAAAAGCCATTGCTGTTGTTTGTGCTGATAAATATTTCAATATACAAAAACATACTTTGAGACTGAATGCTGACGTCAGATGGAAAGTGCTCTGGTAGTGTGTGAGCCAAAATGCTCAAGTCACTTAGTTGAAAATAGTTTCGAACGTATCAAAAGACTATAACTAATTAAAAAAAAAATATGCTGTAATTTTTTACTATTAATTAGACTGTTAGATATGAATATTTCAATTTGATTAGTAATTTTGTGATTAATTAACTTTCAATTGTTAGAAGTCGGAAATTTCCCATTTAAATATTATTTATAATTGCGTTGAGCTTTGCTTATCGCTCGGGTGTAAATTTCAAAAAATTATAATATCTAGCTGTGGAATAACTTTGGTTGCCTTTGATAAATATATGTATGTTGCTAATTTCATATAAAAATTTAAATCTGCAAGCACTTGTGAATTATTAAATGTGTTTGTATTATTTAGTTAATGAAATTTGTGTTTTTTTAACATAAAACAACTTGAAAATGTTGCTTTTCAAAAAAATCTTATGTTTAACTGTAAATTTTCATATCAAAAATGTATTGAAAATGTTTTTCCTAATAATACGCGCTATTTTTGGAAAGAACGCACAGAGTGAGACAAAAAGCTTAGTATATTTATATTATAAAATCCAATTCATTACTTCATATTATCTTTATCAATTATCGAATTAAAAATAAATCATATTTGAATTTCAAAGATTTGGTGTTTTATTACTTTCTGCCAGTATTGGCGGAAGTGTACAAACCATTGCATACCCATAGGCGCACAACTCACCAACGTCAGTTGCTTGAAGGCGCTTTGCAGAGGATTGCTTTGGTGGAACAATGACGATCTTGAGCAGGTTGCATTAAGTTTGCCACGATGTTTGAAATAACCAAAAGGAAATGTCTAACACCCTATAAATTATATACATATATAAATGAACAGCTTGCTGGCTCGTTTATCTGTGTATACGTGCACTAGTCTCTCAGTTTTAGAGATATCGATCTGAAATTTTGTAAACGTGCTTTTCTCAACCAGAAGCTGCTCACTTGTCGGAACCGCCGATATTGGATTACTATAGCATTTAGCTGTCATGCAAACTGAACGATCAAAATCAATGTATGAAAAACTTTTTTATTTGACGAGGTATCTTCACGTACTTCGTCACAGATTGTTATCTAAGGCAATACTATAATATCTGAAGAAATTCTTCAGATCGGACAACTATGGTACATAGCTGCCTTACAAAGTGACCCATCTTAACTCAAGATCTCATATGGAAAATTTTTTTATTTGACAAGTTATCGTTACAAAATTTAGCATAGATTATTACTCAAGCAATCGCTACAATTTCCGAAGAAACTGTGCAGATCGCACAACTATAGCATATAGCTGTCATACAAAGTGACTGATCAATTTCAAGAAAAATCTTTTTGTAATTTTTTATGCTATAAAAAAGCAGCTGTGACGTGTTTATAGCTGCGGAGCCGAAATCCGAGTTAACATTTTTTCTAGTTTTATTTTAAATTTATTATTATTATTATGCATATACATATTTATTTTTATTTTAATATATGTATATGTACATATATGTATGTAAATATATTTTTTAATAATTTTACATTTATTAGTATTTCATATTTGTAATAGTTTTTATTTCCGTTAAATTTTTTTTGATTTTATTTACTTTTCTATTTATCTTTTTTATACTTTTCTATTTTTAATTTTTTTGTAAATTTCATAACTAATATTTTTGTTATATTTTAAAAATCTTGTTTATGTCTGTTCCATCTTTTCTAATATTCTTTTTGCTTTAATTTTTTTTAATAATTTCATGATAAATATTTTTTATAAATATCTTTTTTATGTCTATTTTATCATTTTAAATATATTAAATATTTTTTTATTTTTAATTCTTATTTTTATATTTTAATTTCATATTTAATATTTTTTATTTGAATACCTTTTTCCATCTATTCAACTTTTTTTTAATTTTTTTTATTTATAATTTTTTTTAACTAATTTTATATATAATATTTTTTTATTTAAATATCTTTTTCTACCTTTTCTAACTTTCTAAATATTTTTTTAATTTTTTTATTATTTTTTTTATAATTTCATATTTAATTTTTTTTATTTGAATACCCTTTTCCCATCTATTCTACCTTATTTTAAAACTTTTTTATTTAAAATTTTTTAAAATAATTTTATATAAAATATTTTTTATTTAAATATCTTTTTCTATCTTTCTCCCTTTTTAAATATTTTTTATTTTTAATTTTTTTTAATCATTTGATATTTAATATTTTTCATTTAAATATATTTTTTCTATCTATTATATATTTTTTAGTTTTTATTATTTTTTATTTTTAAATTTTAAAT
Organism: Bactrocera dorsalis; assembly: GCF_023373825.1. Classification (NCBI taxonomy): domain Eukaryota; kingdom Metazoa; phylum Arthropoda; class Insecta; order Diptera; family Tephritidae; genus Bactrocera; species Bactrocera dorsalis. Next base: position 10,374,929 of record NC_064304.1, on the reverse strand, counting down.
TTTTTTTAATATTTTTATATTTAATATTTTTTTTATTTAAATACCCTTTTTAATTATTTTTAATTATTTCATATTTATAATATTTTTAAATAAATATGTTATTTTTCTTTAATTTTTCTTTTAATATTTTATGTCAAAAAAATATTTTTAAGTTTTTAATATTGTTTTTAAGAAAACACTCCATTCTAATATCTTACATGCATATGTTCATATATTTAACTTACCCATTCTAAAATACTGCATTCAAAATAAAAAGTCTGCATTTAATATTTTTTCATAATATTTTAATTTATGTATTTGTATTCTTCATTGAATTTTGCTTATTTTTACCCTCAATTAATTTATACATATGCCTTTTTTAAACATACAACAACAAGAAATGATGTCATGACAAGATTATACAAAAAATCGCCCCGAAAATGCAACTGTTGTATATTTGTATGTTTACTGCCTTCTTTCTAGCTTCTACATGCATACATACACACATGTGACTTTCTTACATTACATACATACATACGCACATAACAGGCTACGAGTGAAAGCGCTCGCTTCGAATGATGACTTTGCTGCATGTTAAAACAAAAAAAATTAATTAAAAATAATTTTAAAATATTTAAAATTTTTTTTAAAATAATTAAAAAATAATAATTAAATTAAGTAAGACTAATTTTTTAGAATTCTAGGTACTTGTAAAGAATGCATTCGTTTCCAAAAGCAATTATTTAGAAAATTGTCGCTTACACATACATACATACATTATTTGTTTTTTTTTACACTTATACTTTACAAAATTTGTTAATATTATATATATATATATTGTTTATATATTGTTTTTTTTTTGTTTAATATTGCGATTTGTCTCAAACACTACTGTCCCTAGCTGTGCGGTAAAGGGTGGGAGTTTCAATTGTTTATGCATTTTTAGTCGCACTATGATTTTTCTTGACACCTAAAGCTGCCTGAATCGCTTAACTAAATGCAGTGAAAGCTTTCTAAATTTTATGCTAGGCATGCAGAGCTTTCTATATATAAGGTTTTCAATACAAAAATAAATAATACACAAACTTTCGAAATCGAATGTATATCATATAAAATACAATCATACCATATCAAAGTGATTTTGCATTTTGTTTTTCAATTTCCAGTGAAAGCTTTTTAAATGTGCAAACAAATTGGGTTGAAAATTTGTAAATATATACAAATGTAAAGTCAGACTTAGAAAAGATTTTTATATTTTTTAGTGAAAGCTTTGCGCTGAACTTTATCTAGAATTTATGTAAACCATGCAAAATTTACGGTAGGTGAGCTTTCACTTTAACAACAATAAATATATTGAAAAGTGGTAGCAAAAATAATTTAATTTACTTTACATGCCTTGTAATAAATAAATAAATTTATTTGTTTGTGCTTAAAGCTCCGTTTTTGTATTTTTCACTTTTTTTAATATACATAAAAATAAGTAAGCTTTCACTAGAGTTTTTTGTGATAATGTTTCTAGTTTTCAATGCATTTTTGTTACACCTTCAAATAAAATTTAGAATTTAAAAGCGAGAAATCTTTCACTGGAGCTTTTTATAATGATGCTTCTAGTTTCTTGAGAAATAATGTGACTGATGAAAGCTCTCAAAAGCTAAAATTTTGAAATTTTCTTATACATTTCATTTTAAGGAAGTCTATAAGCTTTTTAAAAGCTTTTCTGAATTGTATTTTTGTTTTAAGACGGACGAGTATAAGCCGTTTTGAAAGTTTTTCTGAATTTTATATTTCTTTTGACATGTACATATAAGCTTAAAAGCTTTTCTAAATTGTATACTTCATTGAAGACGTGCAAGCCGTTTTTTTTTGTTTTGAGATGTAAACGTTTTTTTGCAAGCTTTTCTGAATAGTAAATTTGTTTTGAAGCGTATGAGCTTTTCAGAAGCTTTGCTGAGTTGCATACTCGTTTTGAGATGTGTTGTACATTTATTTTGAGATGTATAAGCTTTTTGCAAGCTTTTCTGAATTGTAAATTTGTTTTGAAATGTATAAGCTTTTTAAAAGCTTTTTGGAATTGTATATTTGCTTTGAGTTGTATAAGCTTTTGAAAAGCTTTTCGGAGTTGTATATCTGCTTTGAGTTGTATAAGCTTTTTAAAAGCTTTTCGGAATTGTATATCTATTTTGAGATGTATAAGCTTATTAAAAGCTTTTCGGAACTGTATATCTGCTTTGAATTGTATAAGCTTTTTAAAAGCTTTTCAGAATTGTATTGTATGCGTAGGGTTCAGTGTCTGACTTTATGAAACTTTTTTGCAAATATAAAAATTTTATGGATTCTTTAGCTCTACCTCCAGCTCTAGTTCTAGCTCTAAAATGTACTCAAATATTCTTATTCTGAACTTTAAGCTTATGGAATTTCCATAAAAGTGGTTGAACTTTGAAGTACTGCTGTTTTCTCTTTACATACATATGCTCATTTGCTGCAAGACCGGCATAAGTCAAAAAAATCGATTCTCCAGAAAACGCGTTTAAAGTTTTCAACTGACTATATCCTTACACGGTGACTCCAACCTTACACCTCTTCTCAAGCGGAGAATATAAGAGGTATTCATATGAATTTTTCACTCAACATGAAGTATGATATAACGAACAATTCTGCAGCATTAACTCAAAAATCACGTTTTTGGATTTATGCCGGTCTTGCAGCAAATGAGCGATATGTGCTTAGGTATTTATGTATGTACATATATAGACTAAATGAGTGCCAATGTTCTTCGAATGCAATAATAATTTTCATTTAACTTTTTTTGCAATTCCAGCTTCAGTAGTGTTTGTTGTTAGCTTTTTCATTATTTAGAATATGATTGCTTAGCGAATACTTTACAACACACAAAATGTAAGTTTTAATGCTTTCGTAATTATTTTTATTATTTTTTGTTTTAAGCTAAAAAGGCTCATCCGCACTAAATACATACATGTATGTATATATATATTTTGTTTAGCACAATTAATTTTATAATTTTTTTAATATATTTTTGGCTAGAGTTTCGCTGTTAAATTATCTTTGACTAATTGCTTGACTTTATACTTTTCCCATTTTATTGTTTTTTTTTTTTTGTTTTGCTTTGAATTTTACTAATTTTTGCAAAACATTGCCGTAGAGTCTTTGAATTAAATACACAAAGTTGTTGTTTTTACATTTTATTTTAGTTTTATTTATATTTTTATTAGCGCATTAATTCTTTTTAATTATTTGTTGCTGCTTTTCCTAACTTTTCTGGTTGCAAATGTTGACCTTTCGCCTTTGCGTTACTCCTCATTCATCTTCATTCATAAACTACAAGTGTTTTTGTGTATTTTCAGTTTATTCTATTTTCTCTTTAATTGCTAATTTTCGTATTATCTACAAAATATTTTAGTTTTCAGTGTTTATTAATTTTTTTTTCATTATTTTTATTTTTTTTTTCATTTCTCATTGGTTTGTCTGTGTTTGTTGCTTTGTGTGCCGACAATTACTGCTTAGGATTGCTCTTATATTATAAGAAATTATTATGTATTTATAAACAAATATTTCAAAACGCTCACAAAGTTCAACTAACACACTGCCACATACCCCGTATGCCCGTAGTTTATATAGTATTATACATATGCGCTGCAGCGTTGACTTATGCGGAAGAGTGGCGCACACATTTCGGTTAGCCGATCGGTTAGCATACTTTCCGCGTATGCGTAAACAGGTTCGCTGTAATTTTTTTTATTTATTTTTTCTTTTAATAATAAGCTATGTTGTATATTCTTGTGACCCACATTCTTTTTTTTAATATATATTTATTTTTTTTCACTTAATTTTAATATGTAAAGAGTTGTTTTTATTTATTTATATAACTTATCAAACACACTTCTCGCTTACTAAGCCTTACATAGTTAATTAATTAATTACTTTAGACTAATTAATTTCATTTTGCAGCTAGCAATTAATAATTACAATTAAGTTTGCATTGCGTACATGTTTGTTGTTGTTGCTTTTGCTTTTTGTACGTAAGTGTTTATAAATATGATTGCGATGCTGCGATTGAAATGACTTGACTTTCCATATTTTTCGTTTAACATTTAATATTTTTTATATATATATTTTTTATTACTTTTTACTTTAAGTTCTTTACAATATTACATATACATATAAATATATATATATAATCGATTTTGTACAACGGAAAAACAAAATAAAAGTAAACTCAAAAGTTCGATACAGAACACTTAGCATTCGAATACAAGTATATATGTACCTATGTATGTGTATGTATATCGTAAATCGTAAATTAGCAAATGTAACGGTAAATATAAATCGTATTTAATTGCATACCTAAACCAGTATTTTATTTTTTGTCTTATTATAAATTAATATTTTGTTGTTTTGTATATTTAATTTTTTATTTTTGTTTTTATTTATTTTTTGTTCACCTACAAGCGTAGTTTCAATCGTTTGTGTACATTTTTGTATCAATTTATATCCTATATGCATAAATATATACTATACATATATATCACTATACATATATCAATGTGTATGTATGTATTTATTTATTTATACGTTTGCACGTATATATGTGGAAAATGCAGTTGCGTATGTAGTCGTGTGTATGCGCCTGTATGCATGTTTAATTTTATTGCTGTATTGGTTGTGGGTGCCTACTTAGTGCTGTGCGATTTGCTGTGTGTTGACAATTACACTGAGCTAACCGAATTTATTTACAAAATATGATTTTGTCTATAGAAATTGAAAAAATAGCAGAAAAATATAAAAAGACGTGAGTGTTGAAGAAGAGAATGTTGCAAGGCGTTTTGTTGCGCAACATGATTTTGATTAAAGAAATATAAAAACAAAAAATAAATATAAAAGGAATGAATGTTGAAGAGAATGTTGCAAGCAACATATTGCAAGGCGCTTTGTTGCGCAATAGTAATAGCTCACTTTATTTTCTATGTGCCGTTAGTGTTGAAAATGTTACTGGCAACATTGTTGAGATACATGTATGTATGTACATATTGTGTATGAGCATATATAAAAGCTTCCTTAATTAACTTGATTTTATTAAATATAAATTATTTGTAAAAAATTAAAAAAATACCGATTATACTACGAGTACCACTGGCAACGTTAATGTTGCTAAAAAGGTTTCGAAATTTTGCTTACGCTCGATGGCTATTAAATTTAAAAAAATTGCAATATACAGATGTTAATAAAAAATTGCGGCAACAATGTTGCAAACATTTTTTAATTTTTTACATTTTTTCAGCAACATTGCTTCGAATTTTTTTTTTAATTTTCAGCAACATTGTTTCAAAATATGTTTTATAAATTATATTGTATATCAACATTATTGCGAAATATTTGTTTTTACTTTTTACATTCATTTTCTTTTTATGTACTTTCAACTTTCAATATTTTTTCAACTTATTAGATATTTTTCCAAAAATTTTCAACAATACATGTTTTCATATTTTTCAGCAACATTGTTGCGAAACATTTTTTTAATTTTTCAGCAACATTGTTGCGAAACATTTTTTTAATTTTTCAGCAACATTGTTGCGAAACATTTTTTTTTAATTTTTCAGCAACATTGTTGCGAAACGTTTTTTTTTTAATTTTCAGCGAAAACATTGTTGCGATTATAATTGTAAAAAATTTCAATAAAAAATTTAAAGTTTTTCTGTTTAGAACATTAAAATAAAATTAGATTTGGAGCAGCACTTAAATTGTCTGTTAAACTGATTCCATAAAAATTAAGTTAATAAAAAATTTGTATATCTTGGGCACATGCCCATATTAAACCGCCAGTGAAATTAGTTAGTAACCGTTAAACAATATTTAAAGAATATGTTGCGCACAATATGATCGAGGCCTGGTAAAAGTTGAAAAAATATAAAAACTCGAAACATATTTAATAAAACTTTTTAAAATGAAATAAGTGAAAAAGTAAACGTTTGTATAACTGCCTTCAACGATAAAAATAAAGCTTTGTTTAAAATTTTAAGCCGTAAAACAAGTGCAACATTGTTGTGCAACATTGTTTTATGTCACTGCATAGAAATTTTCTAAAAAATAAATAAAAATTTTATCTTCACTTTAGTTTGAGCAGCAAATCGCAGCGCACTAATTATACACTTGCAAATGGTTGGCAACGCTGTGGTTGCGCTTTTTACTTCCTGTTCGCTATTGCCTGCTATGCAGTTTTGTCTTAATGCTTATTATCGGCTTCCTACACGCGGCGGCAAAAAGCTACCAGCTACTTGCTGCTTTGGTAAGTATGCGCATGCGCATGCGCGCTTTTCGTATGTGTGTATATATGCGTGTGTATGTATGTGTGTGTGTGTATGTGTATAAATTTATAAATTTAATTTTAATGCAGTATGTATGTATATAGGATAGATAATAAAAAATTAATGCTCATTAACTTTTTGCTCTCTCTTTCCGCCCGGTTTTTTGATTTTCTTTCCACATGCTTTCAATTAATTAATTTCCTTTTGTAATAACTATACTTTAATCAATTAATTATAAACTTAATTTTCTGGCTTTGCTTTGCGTGTTGTTGTTGTGGTTGTTTTTTTCTTGCTTTTCTGTTTTGTTTGTATTTTTTATGTTTGTTTTTTAGCTTTATTTTGTTTTTGTAATTGTTTTTGTGTTTTCTTAGCTTTGTGTGTTGTGGTCTGCTTAGCTGTCGTCGCCAGCGCCGACGCCGTAGCCAGCGTATGCGCCACTACGCCGCCGCCTGTGGCCCTATATTATTTTTGTTGTTGCTGCAATTTGCGTTGTGTCAGCTGCGCGGCCAACTCACCACCCACCATTTTGCTGTGTCCGTTGGCCAGCAACGGCGCTTCGCCGTTCTTGTACACGCTGCCGTTCGCCGTCGACGTCTTGACGCTGCCGTTCATGCTGGCGCTGTTGCCATTGATCAGTGTGGTCGCTGGCGCCGACGCTGCTGCAGTTTTGTAGCCATTCTTCGGGTAACCGTTGGCAACGCTGCCATTGCTGATGACGCCGTTGCTGACGTGACCGTTAGCGAGTAACGCTTTCTTATCCTCATCTTCAGCAGCTTTGTTGTTGCTATCCTTCTGCTTCACTTCGTCCACATCGTCGTCGTACTTCATTTTGCGCTGCAAAATGAACATCAATAAATTTTTGTGTTTCTATTTGGAAAAAGTGGAAAAAAAAATAAAATAAATGTTGCAAGTGTTAATCACAACCATTAGCCCATAGACACCATGCAATACAAGTGCGGTTCGGTTATTGTGGTGCAACAGGAGGCAACAGTAAGTGCATGGCGGGGGTAATGATACACATAAACACAAACACAAATGCAAAGAAGTAATTGCATGATGAGTGGACAGATTGCATGAATGGAATATTTTTATTGTTTTTTGTTTAAAAAGTTTTGTAATTATATTTTTATTTTGTTTAATTTTTTTTAATTTTTTTTTAATTTTTTTTAATTGTATTAATTTTTTTTAATTTTATTAATTTTTTTTAATTTTATTAATTTTTTTAAATTTTATTGATTTTTTTAATTTTTTATATTGTTTTATTTTTTTTTCAATTTAGATTTTTTTTATATTTTTTAATATTGTTAATGTATTATTGTTGTTTTTAATATGGTTATTAATTTTTATTATTTTTTTTAATATTGTTAGTTTTATCAAATTTTTTGAATTTTATAATTTTTTTATTAATTTGTTTTTAAATATTTTTTTTTAATTTTTAAATTTTTTCAATTATTGTTAAATTTTATTTTAATTATTATTATTTTTTTTATTTTTTGCGTCGATGAATGTTGTATGGATGTTTCATTTTCGTGAAGGCATTTAATTAATTTTCATTGAACGATGATGTTTTTACGATGGATTGTTTGATTGCATGGTGGATAGCAGATAGTAGCAGTTGATTGTTTGTTGTAGTTGTTACAGTTGTTTACAGTTGCGGCAAGCAAGCAATCGACACGGGATGAAACGAAAGTGAAGAAAAAAAAAATCAAATTATTTAGCAACAAGTTCTTAGCTTAAGTCTTTTGTTTTTCTCATACTACATTTATATTGTATTTGGCTGGTGAATAAGCACATCGCAAGCTGACACAACAAAAATTCATAAGTGTTATAACAGTAATAATATTATAAAGAAAATTTAAAAAATTTAAAATTAAAAAAAAAAATAATTTGTAAAATTAGACAAAAGTGAGAAACACATTTATGTATGTACATATAAAGCCAATAATAAATTTTAAAAATATATATACTATATACCTAAAGTTTCGTCTTAAAGTCTAATACGAAAGCCTAAATTTTCGGAAGCAGCCGCATGGACTGCAGTTATCATTAATGCTTTTAAATATTGGAATTTGTATATGTGGAGTTTGAATAAACAATTAAATTCTAAATTAAACAATGTTTTATATATACAATATTTTGTTTCTTTTCTTTTGATTTTCTTTCAGTTAAAAGGAAGATTTTTTTTAATTTTATTTTATTTGCAATCTGCCTTATTTACATTCAGCAAAATTAAGGCAATAATTATATACAAAAAGAGGAGTTTAAAAAATACAAACATTTGACGAGACATATTGTATATAAATCATGGAATTGTTTTATTGAGTATAGAATAAACTTAAAGAAGAAGCGCTGATCTACAAAAACCGCCCTACACGAAGCAGTAAATGTAATAGAGAAGTCATTACACATCAAATAATATACATTGGCAGCCTTTTAGGATAGAGAAGGAGCTTTTAAAAACATAAATATATCTCTAGACGACATGGTGGGCAGATGGATTCAATCGGTGCTTATAAATAGAATTATTATAGCATTTCACGGTTCAGTGATACGGGCAAGTTTTGTAAGCAGAGGGACTCCAGCTCAACAGAGGAGGAGTGAAAGCAATAGCTTGTGAGGATGGCATAGTATTAATGGTATCAGAGCTGTTTCCTTCCACAATCAGTGAGATTGAAAGAGTTTTGCGGAGATTACGTCTATGGGCCACGAGAACTGGACTAGATGTTAATCCTAGTAAGACGGAATTGATGTTATTCGCATATAAACTACCTCGATTACTTCCCGCACTCAAATTCTCTATTCCTACAGCAAAGTATTTGGGTGTCGAGGTAGATGCAAAACTGAATTGAAAAATTAATATTGAGAAACGCATTAGGCAAGCTTATATAGCATATTACACGTGCAAAAGGATACTCAGCAGAAATTGGAGCCAAAACCGAATATAGCCCTGTTAATGTATGCGACCGTCAATAGACCGGTTCTTACGTAAAGAGCATTGATTTGGTGGCGTAAAGTAGCACACTTTCTGCTCCCAAAAATTAGTAAATTATTTCGCTAACAAAAAAGCATTTTGTTCTGTTACTCAATGGATAGTGCGTTCAATCTTCTATCAAGATGAAATCTAAGAATTTGAAATTTAATTTGAAAATGTTAATAGCAGCCTCTTGTGGACAAGATCAGAAGCAACATCAAAACTATATTTGTGTATTTCTAACTAGAAATTAATATTTTATAATATATCAACTTCTTTTAAGGCGCTCAAAAACTTATCAAGACTTAATAAAAAGCGAAGTTGGACCTAGTGAAATCAGTTTAATTTAAGGTTCAAGGATTTCAAGGTAGTCTTCATGAACTCAAGGGATTCTATTAACAAGTTAAAGTTGTTAGATATTTCAGCAGATATCTCCAAAACATGCGTTCTGAACGCGTCAACTCTTATTATTAAGTACTCGCAAAAAAATGTTAGTGATTTTATAACATTTGGGCGAGACGAATATTTTAAGCTACTGTATAAGTATATCACAAATAACGCTCGTAGGTCATTTAAAAAAATTTGAACAGTATTTTTCATTAGGCCTAACAACTGATTTTTTTCTTATTTACATATATTAATTGCTATTCTAAAAAATCCAAAACTTCTGCAAAATTGAGTAAATTTCAAAGTAAAAGCCAACCTAAGAGATTCGTAGCAAAGAGAGCAATTAAACGGCAAGAGAGCGCGATATTTTCAAAGTAACACACGACTTCATAAAAATCTTTGTTTTTGCTCACTAACATTTGTTTGCATTAGCGTGGCTGTGCTATCACAGCGCTTTTACCTACACCCAGCTTTAATAGCTAGCTCTAGCGCTAATGATGCACAATATTAGCATCGTTTATTACGCGCCGAGATGAAGCTAAACATTCCACACATATTACGCTATGGGAATGATATTGAGAAACGACTGAGATCGCGGCGAGGTAGTCAAGTAGCCTAGTAACCGAGAAAGAAAACCGACAATGAAGAAACAGTAACATATAGCTATTTAGTAGCGAACCATGAAATTCATTGTTCAATTATGTAATAATCGAAACTTTCACTTGCATCACCAACGGCGGCGAGCAGCGAACGCCAAGCGGTGCGGTGCCAAGCGTCAACACCATCGTCATTGCCGTCATCAGCTACAACACCAGCGCTATTGTTGTCAACGTACAAAAACAAAGCCAATGTTTAACTTTTTTTTTGTATTTTTGATTTTTATTTCACGCTGGTTTTTGTATTGAGCTGTTCAATCTGTTCAATGCATTAGGAGGCGTTGCGGCTTTACGTTGCGCGCTGCCGTGATTTTGTAGTTTGTTTTTATTTCTTCTTCTTCATCATTTTTATTGTTCGATGTTGGCAATTATACTATGGTTTGGGTTATTTCCTTCAACTTGCATATCTCAGGTTTACTTGGTTAATATTTTTGCTTTGGTGCGTAAAGGAGCTGCGCTGACTCGTTTATTTATGAAGTTTGTCCGATATTTGTGTGTTATTATTTAATAAAAATGAAAATGAAAATTTTAAAGCTTAAACATATTGTCACTTAAATTAAAAATTAATTCAAAAATTAAAAATTAATTAGTTATAAATTTAATATTATTTTTTTTTATTTTTTTTTTTTATGATTGCTAAGCTCCCGATTTTGAACGGTTTTGAAAGAATCCAATTATATTAAAAATTAATTTAAAAAAATTAAAATTAATTATTTATACATTTAATTTTTTTTTGTATTTTCTTCATGATTGCTGAACCACAGATTTCAACCTTATTTGAAAAAAGTCAATTAAACTAAAAAACAATTTAAAAAAAATAATTAGTTATAAATATAATATTTCAATTTTTTTATGATTGCTAAACCTCAGATTTCGTTCTTTTTTGAAAGAAGTTAATTAAATAAAAATTAATTAAAAAAATTAAAACTTAATTTATTAATTTAATTAAATTAAAACTTAATTTATTAATTTAATTTTTTTTCATTATTGCTAAGCCCCAGATTTTGACTTTTTTAGAAATAATTTAATTAAATCACAAATTAATTAAAAAAATTAATTTAAAAAAATTGAAAATTAATTTTATAAATTTAATATTATTTTTTTTAGTATTTTTTTTATGATTGCTCAAGCCCAGCTTTCGTTAATTTTTGAAAGAATTCAAAATGTAAATTTAACTAATTAAGTATCGATTTGTTTTTTAAATAACTCCATCAAATAAGCTTGTGGAATTTTTTTCTAAGGTTGCCAACTGTGAAATTTCATACAAATATTTTCGATTTAATATTATTTAGCAATTTATTTTTACTTTACTTATTTTTCCCTTTTTTTATATTTGAATTTATTTATGACGAAATCTTAATATAAACTTTTTTCTGACAAATATCTTCGGAATATTTCTACATTTTTACAAAAACTAAAATTGACCGTTACTAATAATTTTTTTTTATCAATATTTTGATATAAGAATTAATTTTGTTCGTATACTCAAATATATGTATGCAGTAAAGCTCGATTAAAACTGCGTCCATATTTACGCTTGTATAGCGATTATGCGCTTTGGTTTGACTAGAGGGTGGCGAAGTGGAGTGAGCTCTTTTGGTTTTTACGCATTTAATCTGCTGAAGATTTTTGGCTTTTTTTTTAACAATTTTTTGAAAACTTGGAATCAAAGTAAAAATTTAAAGTAAAGTTCAAAAAAATAAACTTAAACATATATAAATTACTATTAAATGGAGTAGTTTGGATTCGAGCTACTTAATTGATGACGTTTAATGCTATAACGTGGTAAGGAACTAAGACAAGGTTCTAGAAAATTACTTTTTTTTCGTAGTGATGATTTCAAAGAAATATTAGTGAACGAAAAAAATAACTAAGAAAATAAATAAGAATATAACATAAATAAATATTTTTTGAGTTAGTACTAAGTTGTGCAGTGCTTGCGAGTAAGAAAAAAGCTAGTTTTACCATATATATACAGTCGAATCTCCTTAACTGTAAAGATTTTTGTCCTACTCTAAGATGAAAAATAAAATAAAATAAAATAAAAAAAGTAAATGAAATAACCCGTTCTATTATACTAATCTTAATCTTCGATAACTTTTATTTCACACAAATATTTATCGGTTTCAATTGACAACTTAGAACAGGTATTTTCATGAAAATATTTATAGATTTTTAGATAATTTTGTTGTGATTTCAACATATGTAAAAAGTGCTTATTGAATTTACCGATTTTTTATCGATATTTTTGTAATAGATTGCTAGATGGCCAAAGAATGTAATGTGATTATTTTGTATCGATAAATTTTTACAGAAAATATAAAATAAAGAGTGTTATCAAAATTTAAATTTGAAAAAAATATTTTTTTAGACTAATAAAATTTATACAAAGTTATCGAAAATGTAAAAGTCGATAATTTTTAAATATGTATATCACTATCGATTTTTACTGAAAATGCAAAAACTGAAATATATTTAAATTTTTAAGGCATTTAAAAAAATATACTAAATATTTAAAATCGATAAATTTTTACAGAAAATATAAAAATTACAACTTTCATTAAAATTTAAATTTTTAAAAATAAATTTGATTTTAGATAAAGCTATCGAAAATGTAAAAGTCTGTAAATGTGAAATATGTATGTATGTATATCGATATTGATTCTTACTGAAAATGTATAAGCTAAAATATTTATAAATATTTAAGCTATTTAAAATATACATATACATACATTTTTTATAAAAATATTTTTTATTAACTGGGAACAAAAAATCGAAGTATTGCCTTTGAAAAAAAAAAACAAACCATCAATATAATTCTATTTAAGAGGATTCAACTATATAAATGTAAGTAAAATATAAGTAATAATAATAAATAAACACTTAACATAATTTTCTACATTAATATGCATGACTATCAACTTTTCCTACAGGGTACAATGTGCTTAAAGCCAGTGCATAGTTGTGCTTGTAGTAGTGCCAATAGAACTACTAGTAGTAAGTAGTAGTAGCATGTTTTTAGGCGTTCACTTACCATGCGGCGACCCTTGTACGCGTTCTTGTAGAATTCATTGAACAAGAAGAAGAACATCACAGCGTGCATGCCGATCCACCAAACGAACGCCTTTGGATAGTTGCAATCGATGAAGAGCAATTGGAAGGCGTGCACCATGATCAGCACAAATTGAACCTGACGAAAGCGAGAGAAGAACACAAAATTAATATTTCTTTCCTTGGTTGCACATGTGTGTATGTGCGAGTAAATTGATACTTTACCATCTGCAGTGTGGTCAAGTACTTCTTCCACCACAAGTATTTCTGGAACTGTGGACCCATGGCCGAGAACATATAGTACGTATACATGACGATGTGCACGAATGTGTTGAGCAGACCAAAGAAAGTGCTGTGACCACCTGTATGAGGGGGGAAGAGCAGAGAGGGAAGAGTAAGTAAATATATATATGTTAAAGAGCGACCACAAACTTATGCAAGCGTGCAAGTTGGAGGTCAGTTTTGACGCTACACTTGACGTGCTACACATTTGACTATGTGTATGAGTGTGTGTGTGTGTTTTACGCACCTGGTGTGAACTTGACACCGAACCAGACAGACATCGGCATGCAGCCGTGATGTATGACATGCAGCGTCGTTACTTGGCTCGTCTTCTTGCGCAGCACAAAGAAGATCTGCAAACAAAAAAAATTAATTATAAGAAATGTAAATGAAATATTACAAACGTTGACAAGTTTTTAGTGATAAAGAATTTTATGTGCAGTATAATCATTCTTTGATCAAATATTCATAGTTTTTCAAATATAAATACTCAAAGAAAATAATCTTTCTCGTATTTTTTATGGTTTTCTAAAGTAACGTTTTATGACACAAGCTTTTATTTCATTTAAATACGCGAATTCGTACGAAATACAATTTAAAAAATATGCATTTTTATGACCCGATCGATCTAGTAATTATCGATTTTATATGTCACGTCTTCACAAACAAAACGCGACCACCCAAACTTAACTTTGAAATTTATTATTCCGAACACCAAAATACTAGCATCCACTAAAAAAGATATAAATTTGAAGTGTTTTAACAACCAACGAATCGATAAATAGAATTGCAGCGAAGCCAAATAAATCACTTGCAGTGATAACTGTACATGCCGTACAATAACTTCGACTTAATTAGCATTTCACTCAAGAATCGCACAACAAATCGTAAAAATGCCACTGTGCATTTGCATGCGTTGGTAGTCAGCGTCCAGAGCCAAAGCAAATTTATGCAATATTTATACATAAATAGAAACTCATGAAGGCAACGTACGGCTATTTGCGAAATTTATGCAAATTTTTATTTTGAAACACACAAGTTTGTAGGAGTAAAGAAACAAGTCATTGTTAATGAAGCGACTAACACCTGCGTTATTAATGACCAACTGAGCAGTAGTAGTAGTTCGAGGTGCTCCAAAGACAAAAAATAAAACTAGAATGGGGTCTGAAATTTTCGAATTAAAAGCGAACGTAAACATTTTTGACTGCATTCTGCGGATGCCAAAGCGATGTGTGCTGTTTTGCGATTTCCTTTTCAAGTGCGAGCACGATAATGTGGCTGTGCAAACGGTTAAGGTAACTTAAGTCGACTTGTGCTAAATGTGTGTTTTGAATGCTAGGGAAAAAACTGGGCATATGTTTTATCCATATTTTTATACGGTAAACAGGGATTCGTGACGTCAGATCGGACAACTATATCACACCATACAACCGTTGTTAAATTGTTGTTAAATTTGTTTAACTTTGCCTTAAAATTGGTCTTTTAGGCAAAGTTGTTCATAACGATCTGTAGAGTATTTCCGAAATTTTATGGTAAAAAATCGATTCACTATACTGTTCTTAGTATATGTATGAACTGGTCTTTCACTTTTTGAGATATAGTTATGAAATTCTGTTACCAAGAAATTGTCCTTTTGTCGGAACAGCCAATGAAAAAATCAAATTTTTTTAATGTCGAATTAAATTCTAAACACCTATAGAATATTATCTTAAATTTTCAAGTTGATCCGAGTAATAGTTTCGGAGATGCAGACTTGATAACTCGTGCGCTAGAGAGAGAGAGAGAGCTGGGCTAAGTGCACCGTTTTTAAAGGCGTTTTTCTCGAAACTTTCTTTTTGAAGTCGGTTGGCAAGATTTCTCGAGAACTACTCAACCGATCTGCATGAAATTTTGCACAGGCCAATTCTCAAAGGCTTGGAGGAAGGACTTTTTTTCGATTAAAACTATTTGATAAAAAAAATGTCGCGAAATCTTAACTGAAATTTTATTTTGTTTTTTGTAAAAATATCGGGCGAAAATACGATTTCAATTTTTTTTTTCTTCGTCCAAGTTCGAAGTTAAGGTTTTAACTAAAAATCGTATTTTTTCACCTGAGATGATCTTGTAAGGAGTTATCCTGCTAATGCGGTTGCATTTTTTTCCGAGGATTCATTGGAAATGGAAATTTCCGAAAATTCCACAATTTCTGTGTTAATAGTGTAGGTTTATAACAATAAAAAATTCTAATAAAATATTTGATTATTTGTGAGAAAAAAATTGTTGAAAAAATGCTTTTTTTAGCCGAGAAAACCCATGTAACCCCTTAAAGTTTCAGTTCTAGTCGAAGCCATTGGGATATCTATACCTTCGAACATTATTTGTATTTTGACTATTCTCGAATAGTTGAAGTTTAAAAATTAAAAAAAAAATAAATTTAGAATTTCTAGATTAGAATACCCGTTATACAAACATAAAGACATATTTTAAAAATATTTTTTTTTTATAATTTAAGCACTATAATATATATATAGCAGTACTTACCGTGTCCATGAACTCAGTGAATTTGGAGAAGTAGTACCACCAACACGCGTGAACCATCTATATAAACATTTTATTTATACGCAGGTGAGTAAAAGAAAAATATTTATTAGTTTATATAACAAACAAAATTGTCAAGCATAAAACATTAAAATTTTTCAATACTTAAAATATTAAAACTTTAAAATGTATTTAATTGGTCAACGTTATAACAAAATGCAAACAATATTAAATATTCATTCCAATAAATTAAAGTTTTTTACTTCGTTTTTGTTGTTGTAAATTTAATGTCGGAAACTATTTTTACATAGCAAAGCTAAAAATATATTTTTCTAACTTTTTTTGTCAATTTGTTTTTGTGTATTTCGTATAAACTCATTCCTGTGGGAATTTAGGGTACTGCGGCTCTCTCGAAATAATTGTGTGTATATACATTTTTTGTGGTGAGTATAAAACCAGTTACCCATTAAATTATAGTCAGTATATACATATATACTTCTAACTGTTTTTTTTACAAAGCCAAGTTCACCAGTATTTTTTATGTGACGTCTTAACCCATAAATATTGTGCTTAAACCAAAATTATTGAGTATTTAACCGATTAGGCATATGCATGTACATATATATATACAGTTAAATGTTTACAAAATATAAGCAAAAAACAAAAATATTTTATGCTGGCAACATTTCATTTGAAAGCGTTTAAGATTAAGTGATTTTTCGATTTTTTATTTTATTAAAATAAAATTTAAATATAATATTTATAGCTAGGTGACAGAAGCTCATTAAGCATGTGAAAGCTCATATACCCTGCGAAAGCTCTGACCAAAAATTGAGCGATAAAAGCTCATATAAAAACGTCATAAAGCTTTGACCAAAGCTTGAGCAATAAAAGCTTATATAAAAACGTCATAAAGCTTTGACCAAAGCTTGAGCGATAAAAGCTCATATACCAACATAATAGCATTGTTTAGAGAAAGAGTTTCTTAGACGACCGCTAATGACTTAGAAGACATATGTATACATACTCTTAATAAATAAAATTCAAGGGCCAGTAATTCTAAATATCTTATAGTACCGAATTGGAAGTGAAAACTCAAAGCTTTCTTGTATAAAGATAAAAACTCTTAATCAATGAAACTCAGGAGCCAGGGATTTTAAATATATTATAGTACCGAATTGCAAATGAAAGCTCAAAGCTCTCCTTAATAGAGCTTTTATTTTAAGTATCTTCATAAAATCTCTGAAAAAAATGTTCTTGAACTGAAAGCTCAAAGCTTACTCCTTACTAGAGCTTTTCTTTTAACTATCTTTCTTCATAACAACTATGAAAAAATTGTTCCTAAAATAGTTTTCAATACTCAAACGCTTTCAACGTGACATGCGATTATTTAGAAAAAAAATCAAAATAAAATTATTTAAAAAGCTTCCCAATTATATAAGTACGCCAAATAAATACTTTAAATATTAGTGACTTTTTGAGAAAAGAGATTGTACATTTTATGCTTAAGAGATAACAAACTTTATAAACTAATATTAAATAACTTTACAAAATACGCGTAAATAAATAAATTAGTGTCAACAATTTGGGAATGCAGGAAACTTTGGGTGTGTTTCATAGGTGCATACAACATTTCAAAAAATAATTTTTCGTGTTTTTCTTAACATTTTACTCGGATGCAACTAACAATACTCATAATCAATAATATTTTTGCTTTTTTTTTGTTTTAACACATACCCTTAACGTTCTAGGGTTATTACTATAATCGACTGGCTGACATCGGAAGTTATAATGCCCCGTTAGCCAACCGGAAAATGCTATCTGTAAAGGTAGAGAAAGATTTTTTGTGTTTTGTTGATTTTGTTTTTTTTTTCATCCAATTTGTATGAGCAATTGATATTTCGGTTTGCACTCTTCTTGGCGTGTAGAGCTTTTCGAAATTCATGCGCTTGTTTCTAGTGGTATGTTTATGAATATTTCGAGAACTTGCGAAGCGATTTTGAATTTTGAAACCTGCATCAAACGAAAGGAGAAACGAATTTTCTCTGCACAGAACTTCTATATAAAATATTTACACTGGAAAAGTTGGATAGGGGCGATAGAGTATGGAAAGTGTGGGAGTGCTTTGGGTTGCTGTTAGTGGGAGGGAAAGATAAGCTGCCGTGCCCAACTACCGAACGGTAGTCAGACATGTGGATTTATGTAATACATACATTTAACGTATATACTCGTACTTATATAGAGAAAATATTGATAAATAAATAAGGTAATCATTCAACTACAGACTCTATGTAGACTCTTTGTGACTTCTATGTAAAAGAAGAAAAGAAGAATTACAATAACACTTACAATGAAATATCGTCTAAATGATGAACATAGTTATGGAGCTTATGATTACTGAAATTATCGATAATGCTTTTACAATTTTACTATTACTAAGTACTTTCATAAAGAAAAATTATTATTTGGAGCTCGTAAATAATGTCGCTCTATCATACGTAAGCTAACAAAATAAGCTAACCTTTAACTAACCTTAAAAGTATATATCTCATTTTATTGCAAGTGAGCGCAAAAGAACCTTTAAACAGCACAACATTGCACCAAAACAACTGTTGTTTCGTGTTTCGAGTGAAGTTGGCTGCGGTTAGATATTATATTTAGAAAAAGGATTTTATGTAGTGAGTTACAAATAGCAGATTTTTCAGTCAGCGGAATTTCGATATAAGACTTTAGTATTTATCGTGTTTTAATTCCTTTCGTCGTTTTGCTGTGTATTCTTTTGTCGCTCGCTTACAAGATAACGAGTACTCGCATAAAGTCATTAAAAATATTCGTGACAGTTTGCTAAATTCATGGATAACTTAATAGTAAGGATAATACTAGGACATATATAGTATGTAGATCATATTTTTTCTTATTATTGGTTTCCAGAAATACTTCATAGAGGTGAATTTATGTCTTCTTAATTTATATGCACTCTTATAAGTTTAACACACATATATAGTTATGCATGAATTTTAAATTATTAATTATAGTTAAAATGCTTTCTACACACATTTAACAAGAAATTACTGGTTGTGAAAATCTACTTTTATATTGTAGTTATAAAAAATACACATATACTAAGCTACTTCTAGGATGAAAAATGGTTGTGAGGTCGCGTTGATTTATAGTTCAGTGCTGGAAAATATAATTTCATAAAATTTTTTTAAGTTAAAAATTTAAAATAATAAATCATATTAGTATCTAAATATATTAAATGTATATTAAATCTTATATGATTTTTATTTTTAATTCAGTATTTTTTCAAGTTTTATTATCACTTGCAAGTCAGAAAAAATAAAATTTGTTGATGTATATTTATAGAAATTAATCCATACTGATGAGTTCAAACGAGATAATCGAGTAGGAGATGGTGCCTCTTGAGCAAAATTAGACACCAAAATCGCCTTCCGTCTACTAGACCAATGTAGTGTGATTCAAACGGAGATCCTTCGATTTTTGAGGAGCAAGTGGCTTTGAAATCACTAAGGCTTTCGTATAACATAGTGAAGGAATACCTTTAGGAATATCTCTTAGTCGGAACGGACGCGCATTTTTTCTCCGGCCAAGGACTGTCAACTCGGCAGAATTCTACGGCTACAACATAAAGTACAACGTCTTAGTGGATTTAACAATCTATTTCAAGATAAACTTGTAATGATTTCTAGGACATAGTGATATTCTTGGTAACAGTAAACAGATGAACTCCCCACACTACATTTAGCTCTGGCCACTTGTAGATATTTAATCGACAAACATGCTATAAATATAGCAGAATCAATACTTAGCTTGTTCAACAATCAGGCAAACGTGGTATGATTAGTATATGGGTCGCACATGCAGACTATAGAAATTCAAAAGGAATGACATAAAAACTCCAGTAGGAGTACCAACAGGTCTCTGTCAGTAGGAATGCCGCATAATGCAATAGGAATACTAGGTCACTGTCAGTAGACTAGGAATACAAGTATATGGCATGGTTATTGTTGAAGCTCTCAGGGGGTAGAAGAATGTAATGCGCATATTAATGATACGAATCCCAACGATGGGTCGAGGGATATTTCAGAGGTCGCATAGATAAAACGTATTGTGTTGATGAACATCATTCGAAATATGAGGTGGTTCAAAAAGACAACAATAGAGTATGGGGATCTAAGTTCCTGTGGTTTCACAATGGGCCTCCCAAACGCCTAGGTGTGTGGTCAGAAAGCCCCTCTACCTATCTATCTATAAAATCCAATGAACTTTAATAAACAGTGATAAAATTTTAGATTCCCTTGATCCAACAACAGACTTCCAGAGTACCTCCAAAAAAAGGTGGCTGGCGGTTAAGACAATTTTTGACAAAATGGCGGCTGGAAAATTTTATTTTGTGAAAAAATTACACTTCAGAGCCTAATAAATATATCTAAGATAGACGTTTGAAAATTTCAAGTGCTTTTGTTTCGGAGAAATTTTCTTTATCGTCTCCGAAAATAGCCTTAAGAGTTTAAAGTTTTGTAAAACGATTACTGTTAGTAAGTTAAAAAAAAATTCTTACAAATCGCTCAAACTTTTCTCTAAAACTGTTTGCCGTATACGCTTTGTAATTTTCGGAGGATGTTCTCAATTATAGGTAAGTATATTCGATATAATATGCTGGACGTGGTCTATTCGGTCGAATATTATCCAATAATGAATGCTGGGTCTCAAGATCAAAAAAACGGCTATTAAAAAAAGTACCTCTACTTGGAGCATCTATCATATATGCAAAATTGAATCTTTGAAATTCACAAGTGGACTTACACTCCTATTATTTTCTAAATTAGAAATTATATAATCTTAATAATTAAAATTTTTTTTTAAATTGTAAAAATTTTGAAAAAAAGTTTGTATATTAAAATTAATTCTAAATTAGATTATTATTATAACCTTAATATTTTTTTTTTTTTTGAATTTTTAAAAATTAATTATTAATTTTAAAAATAAATATTGCGTACCCAAAATATATAATAGCATTTTTTCAAAAAAACATATTTACATTTACAATTTTTTTTTTTAACCCTCTAAACCACCCTAATATAATAATAAGTAATAATTTTTATGCTTTTTACTTACATTATTTACATAAAATTTTCTGATTTTCAAAAATTTTTCCAGCAATGAAATTATAGCAAAGTAATAATAATATTAGCTAAGTTCTACACACTAAAAATGATATGCGAAAATTAAGAAAAAAACCGATGATAAGGAAAGGCATAAAAATATATATTTATGAATGAAAATTTAAAAAATAATACTGAAAAGAAGAGAAAACAGCGCAGCACTGTAGAATTAAAGATTTACTTAAAGCTAACGGTTATAATTTAGCTTTTGGCGGCAGCTAAAGCATATGCAGCGTTTGTTTGCTTTACGCAGCGTGATTAATAAGCAGCTGCTGAGCTGCAACAAATTGCACTAAACTTTTTAGCAGCTTTAAGCGAATCCTGATGAAGCACGAAGCGCAACTGGCGAATGATTTCGATGATGATTTACTGCAAACTACTTTTACACATATATTTACTAGTTATACATATGCGTTACTACTGGTGGCACATACATACATATGTGATGGTTGAAGATATGTATATAAATATGCAGATGAAGATGAGTTTAGATGCGCTGATGCAGCTACAAATGCGCAGTTTGATTATATAGATTTATGCTTTTTGCTAACTAATTGTAAAAGATCGAGTGGAGCGCAGTGTATTTAACTATTTTAAAACGCGAAGGCAGATTTTTAAAGTATTTTTTTTTTTTATCGGACTTCGAGTTGTCTGTATTTGCGTTTCACTGTTGTTATTATTGTTTTCTCACGCTATCATAATAGTAAAATTTTCATTATTATTGTTTTTTTTGTTTTGTTGTTATATAGTTTTCGGTTCATTAGACAGTCCAGTTTTAGCATTCGCTTAAACACTTACACGCTTCGTAGTGGGATCATCGCTATAATCCACCGGCTGACATCTAAAGCTGTAATGACCCCACCAGCCGCCCATTAAACACTAAAAAAATATACATTTCGCAAGTAACAGAAAAAGAGAAATATTTCATTTTTAATAAAAAAATGTACTAAGCACTAAACAAAAATTGCAAAATTAAATATACAAAGCTTTTAGTTGATTGGGCAAAATAAAAAATACGTTTTTTTTCAACTACCAAAATGGAAACGGCATTAAAGGAGCAAAAAAAGGTGAGGGCGGTAAGGTAGCAGAAGCGCGCATGTTACACTAGCATATACTGTACATATTTTGATAAAAGGCAACGGTACTTGAGCAGTACATGCGTATGCGCGGTTGTGTGGGTTTGGGGCTTTCAGATAGAGGTTGTGGTGGGTGGGATGTGGTATGCGGGTGTGTATAAAAATTAACTTCATAAAAAATAAAATAATAACATATTTTGATTACATGTAAGTTTGTATGTTAGTATGGATGAATGAACATGTGTGTGTGTAAGTAATGTGTGGATAGTATGCGCTTGTCACGTGTACATATATACATAGAAGTTATATATATAGAGAAGTATATATTTGCTTTTGGAATTCATTTTCGTTGCACATATGTAGGCGCAAGTGTATGTGCTTCGATGTACATATGTATGCTTAACGGCAAAATCCTTCGCATGTCCTTGAAATGCATCGCAAACTCACTGTCACAGTTGCCGGTGTGACAGCTCGACACAATGTTAGCTTAGAGTTCATCTCGCCGTCACAACGTTAGTTCGAGTTTGTGCGATGCAATAAATGATTGATGGGTGGTTGTATGATTTATTTCTTTTTTTATTATTTTTTTCTTTTTTTAGTTGATTTTTTTGTCGGTTGATCCGCCAATGACCACCAGATGAGCCCATTTATGATACATACCTCGTAAAACAGCCATGCACTAAATATCACTTGTGCTGCATTATAGATTATCAGTGTGTTTTGTAACTGGAATGGTTTACGATTCTCCATTAATCGTGGGCCAAGCACCTGCAAAGAGATAAGCGGTCGTAAAAGGTTTAATGTTGGCGGATTTTTGTTTGCTGTAGGCAGGCACGTAGCCAGGGGGGGGGGGCTAGAGGGCTGAAGCCCCCCCCGAAATAAGGAAATTTTTTAAATAAATCGCAAATAAAAAGGATTTATCACTGACTGAATCTTTTGAAACTCTTATACACAACTCAGCTCAAACCTATAACAGTCGTACGCAACTACACTAGACGGTGACTGAAAACTTATCAAAAGTCATACTTAAGCGTTGTACAGATCTCCATCTTGATATGGCAAAGTTGGTTGGACAGGGATATGACGGAGCAGCAAACATGTCAGGGCATTTAAGTGGAGTGCAAACCAGGATAAGACAACTGTATCCAAAAGCACGTTCAATACGGAACTGCCTTGGTATTGTCAATGAAATAGAAAATTTATTTAGAAACCATTCAAATGCAAACATAACTTTCCAGGACGTTATACAGAAGCACGCACAGAAAGCAAAAAAAGACGACTTGTTCGCCTTTGTGAAACAAGGTTTATAGAAAGGCATGAAAGCATTATAAGCTTTGTGGAGCTTTTCAAATTCATTGTACTAAGTTTGGAAATAATTTCGAGTAAGACATGGTCCATTTCGTCTAAAGCATCAGCCTTCTTAGCAGCGGTAGAGAAAAGCGATTTTTTGCTTAGTCTATTCGTCTGTGAGCAATTGTTCAGCTTAACGCTGCCACTGTCTGTGCAACTCCAAGAAAAATCTATGGATTTTGTATCAGCAGTGAACCGAGCCAAAGAATTAATAAGAACTCTGCACCAGATAAGAGAAACAGGGGAATCAACATGCTAATGTTAAAGCATCTAGGCTCGACGGAAGTAAAATATCTCACCAAGGTCCTCAACCTGTCGCTCACCACTATTCAAATACCCGATGTGTGGAAAGTCGGAAGAGTGGTCCCACTACTGAAACCTGGGAAACCCGCCAACAAAGGGGAATCTTATCGACCGATAACTCTCCTCTCCCCACCTTCACTTACCACCTGAGCCTAGCCAGCCACCAGCATAGTTTCCGCAAAGTGCACAGCACCACCACAGCACTTAGCGTCATAAACGCCCAGATAGTTCGTGGCCTCAACCAGAAACCACCCTGCGAAAGAACGATCCTCGTAGCGTTGGACCTGTCAAAAGCTTTTGACACGGTCAACCACACAACGCTACTGCAGGACATTGAAAAAACCACTCTCCCTCCAGGGCTTAAGAGGTGGACCATGAACTATCTGAACGGTCGTCAGTTATCCGTACTATTTCGAGGTGAAACATCTAAACTTAGAAGAATTAAACAGGGGGTTCCGCAGGGTGGTGTCTTCTCCCCGTTACTGTTTAATTTCTCTATCTCGAAACTTCCTCAACCACCAGAGGAGGTCTCCATAACCTCGTACGCTGATGACTGCACGATATTGACGTCGGGCAATGGAATCGATGGCATGTGTTCGAAAGTGAACAGCTACCTCTCCGACCTTTCTCGTTTCCTCACTGCACGGAATCTCCAACTTTCCCCCACCAAATCCACAGCGACCATATTCACAAACTGGACGAAGGAGTATAGACTTGAGCTTGATATTGCAGTCGACGGCGTCAAAATTCCGACTGTCAATAACCCAGAAAAATTTTTAGGCGTAACCCTTGATAGTCTATGCTCCTTCTCTCTCCATACGACCACGATTATCGCCAAAGTACAGAGCCGCAACAAGATCCTCAAGTCGCTAGCCGGCAGCACATGGAAAGAAGATAAAGAAACGTTGTTGGCAACACATAAGGCAATAGGCCGGCCGGTCTTTAACTACGCAGCACCGATATGGTCGCCTGGATGCAGTGGCACGCAGATGAGGAAACTACAGACCTGCCAGAACACAGCACTCCGGACTACGACGGGATGTCTCTTGATGTCTCCCATCGAACACCTCCATAGTGAGACGCGCATGCTTCTTGTAAAGGAGCACAATGAACTCCTCTCCAGGCAGTTCCTGCTGGGTGGTTTTCCGTAGGAATCGCCCTTGCAGCCATCTGCTTGGAGCGGAGCCGCCTCCAAGGAGCATCAAGAGGTCATTCCTCGACTACGTCGACGACATCGTACAGTACGCCGACCGCACTTCGGACGCTACAGACTTCAGACAGGCACTGACCGCCATTCACAGTGGAGCCATTAACACCTTCACCGACTCCCTTCCCGTGAATGGGGTTCTTGGAGTCAAAGCACCACCTATTGCAGATGAAGAGCTCCAGTTGCCGCGAGAAACGCGAGTGACCCTAGCGCAACTTCGTTCTGGGTACTGTAGCAGGTTAAACTCCTACTTATCCAGAATCGACCCGACATTAGGTATTAATGTATGTCCTGCATGCAACGAGTCTCCGCATGACACTGGCGAATCCTCTTTGCATGCCCCACAAACCCACCCATCTAACACCCTCTTCCCTTTGATCCGACCCCGTCGAAACAGCACGTTTCTTGGGCCTTACCGATAGATGATCTCGACGACAACACAAACAACCCTTACCATCCTAACGGGGATTAGCTAACCGTTAAAACAACAAACTACAACAGAAACAGCGGATGGTTTTTTCAACGATATTTTTCCAAACAGCATCACAAATGTCTAAAGATCTTTTTGACACTTCGCGTCAAACTACTCGTGCTAATCCACCTTGCACAAACCCCTGAAAGCCACTTCAGAGTTACAATATTTATTCCATGCGTTGATGCTCTGATTCAAAAGATGACAGAACGTTTATTAGTGAATGAGGATATACTCTCGTCATTTCAAATTCTACTCCCAGGTTTTGCTGCAATTGATAATGCCGAAGAATTAAAAAATTTAACTATTTACTTCGAGGAGCAAATATCAATGACAGCATTAAAATCAGAGTATCGATTGTGGTGTGCCAGCTTATCAACAATAGATCCAACCATAGAAGTGTTGAAATTACTGCAACATTGCGATGCAACGTATTTTAAAAATATTCACTACCTGCTTACAATTGTAGCAACTCTTCCAATGACGACCGCTTCCGTTGAAAAGAAACTTTTTCAAACTATAAAAGAATAAAAACTTTACCACGCAGTGTGATGGGCAATGAGCGGCTGAGTGCACTTGCTGTTATTGCAGTGCACTGGGATATTAAAATAGATCCAGATGAAGTAATTAATGATATGGCAAACAAGAAGAAAAGAAAAATATTACTTATTTAAGTTACAACTACCAAATCATTTAAGTAATATGTATATGAATTTATATCGTTTTTTTTAATAAACAGAAAATTTAAAGTTTATACATATATGTTTTTACTTCAGCCCCCCCGAAATGAAAAGCTGGCTACGGGCCTGGCTGTAGGCATAAATATGTCTATGCTGCTGTCAAGAGACCTGTCACATACAATATTAGTTGGTAATAAATATAAATTTTAGTCAATATGTAATAATATATGAAGTAATCCCTTATATAGCTACACTCCAGTAGGTGTAGTTAGATATTGTGTTTATGTGATAAGCTTGAACCCTATAAGCAATCTACTGTTATTCCTTTAGTATATGTAACTGTCTTTGATTTACGAAACGTTGTATAGTAGCGAATCGAACAAACTACTGGTATAACTCAGAAAAATAGAAAGAAATAAAAATATTATAACAAGTGGTGTGTACATATGCACATACTCTTTTGGATCTTGCATAATCAATGGTCTATCTCATATTATCTTGGATAGTCGAAAAAGTCTTTTCGTATTTTGTTAATAGATGTCGTTGCAGTCGTATATCTTTACCAATCACATTGTCTCAACCATATAGTGGTGGAAAGGTGATTTTAAGCTTCATTTAACCAAAAAAAAAATTAAATTCGTGGAAGTTGAAAAAAGTAACTGCTGTTCAAAACTAAGTAAAAATAATGAAGAAATCCGCTATATTTTGAAATTTTAGTATAAAAAAGGGAAGAATGCCACACAAGCCACCAATGAAATTTGTGAAGTTTATGGAGACGATGCTATATCGGTTCGTGTAGCACAACAATGGTTCGTGCGCTTCTGTTCCGGAGATTTCGAGGTGAAAGATGCACCTCTCTCTGGTGGACTAATCGTTGAAAAAGTCGATGAAATAAAGATTGACCAGGAACGTCACAAAAACAGCCATGACATCGCTAAGGAACTTAACATTCATCATCGACATCGAATGGTTTTGAACCATTTAAAAAAACAGCTGGCTTCAAAAAGAAGCTCGATGTTTGGGTACCACATGAATTATTTGTGAAAAATTTAATGCATCGAATTAACATCTGCGATTCTTTGCTGAAACAATGAATGAAATCGTATGATTCTGAAGCGAATAGTAATAGGAGACGAAAAGTGGATCAAATACGACAATAATGTGCGAAAAAGATCATGGTCCAAACGTGGTGAAGCTCAACAAATGATCGCAAAGCCAGGATTGACGTGGGATTGGAAGGCAATCATCTACTATGACCTGCTCTAACCTAGTCGAACGATTAATTCTACATTTTACTGTCAACAACCGGTGAGATTGAAGCAAACAATGGAAAAAAACGGCCAGAACTGATCAAGAGAAAGGGCTTCGTCTTCCATCAGAACAACGCTAGACCACACATATCTTTGCTGACTCTTCAAAAACTGGGAGAGCATCCTTCGTATAGCCCTGACCTTGCACCAATGCAGAGCTCCCTTAATGGAGTATAACTTTCAGCTTTTACAAACAGCCCCATGAACAATTATTTCAGCTTCCGCAAGGCTTTCTCTAAGTCCATGTAGAGGAATTCAAAATTGAAAGCGATTTAATTTTTGCTGGTTTTTACTTTCTGAATTCTTTATTTATACTTAAGAGTTGGGAATAGTTTTCAATTTTCAATCAGTTTTAGTGTTAAGGCTTTTCAATGGTATTCATTAGCTGGTTTTTTTATCATCAATAACCGAGTGAAGGGTTTATAACAACTAGAGATTTGCCAAACATTTGAATATGATCCGTCAAAAAACATCACGCTTGTCATTTGCCAGTAAAAAAGTAGGGAACTTCGAAATGGATGCGCATTATTTTTTTTATTTATTAAATACAATGTCATTTCAAAAAATAAAAATAAAAATAAAAAAAAATATATTTTTTTTTGACTTTTACTTCCAGGTGGATACGTATATAACCTCTAAAATAATGCGTACTACGTTTTTATTAAGTACAGTCAAGGCTGTAAAAAATAGCAGCAGTCACAAGGTCATTTAATGAACTTAGCTCTAATTTTATCCACTTTGGACCTGACACCTTTGCTCATTATGAAATGATATGAAGTAGTAAACAAATACATAACCCAATTATCTGCTATTATTCTGCAAATTGAAATTTAAATGAAAGTGGACTTTGTGTATATTCAACTCGCTTTCAAGTGATAATATATGTATATACATTTATGCAATTTTGTCGATAAAAATTTTTCCAGATAAACGCACAATTATTAATTATTGTCCATGAGTAATATTTTAGCTTGATACTCATTGACAGCGGTTGTGGGATTCCCATAATAATTGAATGTATGAGCAGGTAGTGTTTATATAATCGGTTTAGTTGGGGAATTTAATGGATTATATTGATTTGCTTTACTTAATTCAAAAATGACTAAATACTTAATTCAAACGAAAATGAAAGAATGGAAACAAAATGTGCTATCTACTCGTATAAGAAACTTTTCCTTAATACCAATATTTATATTAGAATATTTTATTTAAGTGAAATAAAATATTAATTGAAGAGGGAAATTATACGCTTTTTCAGACAAAAAATTAAGCCCGAAGTGGGTGAGTGCTAAGAGCTTGACAAGCTGGCTCGAAATTTATAAGAAAAGTTGTAGTAACTAATTTCAAAACTGGAGCATAATCTTGTAGAATCCGTAGAGGTGATCTAGTGACTGATGCACAGAGCATACTAAAATAATGGAGGGAACACTTGTCTAGCCTACTGAATATCAGTGAAAGTATAACACCAGGAGTGAACCCGATTCCCTAATCGAAGACGATGGAGAGAACGTTCCATTACCCGACTATGAAGAAGTTCGAATAGCAATTACCCGTCTGAAGAACAACAAATTGGCTGTGGTCGATTGGTTGTCCGCTGAGTTTTTCAAATACATAAAGAGCATGCATCAGCTTCTTTCTAGAATATGGTCAGAGGAAAGCATGTCCAACGAATGGTATTTAAGTGTACTCTGTCCCCCACAATCTGCAAATTCATTTCCCATATAAATTAGGAGGCGTGTTTATAAATTATAAAAATTATTAATTACAATAATTTGCAATTAATGTGAGCGGCTTGATTACATAACATATTATAATAATTATATTATGCTAATTGCATATTATTTCGATTACACCTAATGAAAAATCAATTTATTAAATGGTTTCGTATACCGTTATACAACAGCTATTAGCATGCAACTATTTTCTAACTATATCTAATTGTTATTGTAGATGTCTGTTTTGTTATTATCCAACTATTCTAATTGTCGCTCAATGTTTTCGAGCAAATATGTTATATAACATGTATACATATGTATATAAATATGTAAAGCACATATAGACTCGCGTACTATGAACTACAAATTGCAATGCGGCTGTGACTGCCGATAATGGTTATTTTCACAGTGTATGTATGTAAATTTGTATGTTATAGCATACATATGTAGTGGGGCAAATAATATGTAGACGAGACAGTGGTCAGACAGTTATTGGTTACACAGCAGGTGTGGCGGAAGGTCGCTAAATTCACAGACAGTTGATTTTTTTACATTTACATGCTTTTATTATACATATATATCGCTTATATATGTGTGTATACGTAGGTATTTGCATGTTTGTTGTATGTTATATGTTGTTGTTGCAGCTATTAGCGCTTTATTCCGGCAATTAGTTGAATTTAAGCGATAAGCATCTTGCTTATAAGCCAATTACATATTGTATATTTGTATATATGTATGCAGTAGCAAAAACAACAATTTATTGGTTTATAGTTATGTCATTTGATTGTATGTATACAGTTGTATAAATATGTAGGTTTGTATAGCGGAAAGATACACATAAATGATCGGTTTGAGGGGCTGAGTCGATTTAGCCATATTGCTCTGGCTGTCTGTTTAAGCGCAAACTTGTCACTCAGTTTTTTAAATATTGATCTGAAATTTTGTACACATCCTTGAGAAGACCCAAGAAGCTACTCATTTGATGGAATCGCTAATATCGAGCCACTATAGCATATAGCTGTCATCCGAACTGACCGATCAAAATGCAATTTTTGTATGAAATTTTTTTTAATTGACGAGAAACTTGACATGGGTTATTGTTTAAGATAATAGTGTAATTTTTGAAGAAATTGTTGAGATTGGGTCACTAAATTATATAGCTGTTATACATACTGACCGATGAAAATCAAGTTTTAATAGGAGAAATTTTTTTATTTGTAAAGCTACCTTTACGAAATTTGATGTAGATTATCACCTAAGGCAACACTATAATCTTTGAAGAAATTTTTTATATCGGATAACTATAGAACATAGCTGCCATACAAACTGAACTATCCAACTCAAGACCTCTTATGGAAAACTTTTTTATTTGACAAGATATCGTCACAAAATTTAGCATAGAATATTATTTCAAGCATCGCTACAATTTTCGAAGGAATTGTTCAGATCGGTTCGCTATAGCGTATAGCTGCCATACAAAGTGACTTTAAAAATTCAAGATGAAGCTCTTCTTATACACTTTTCTGCTAAAAGAAATGCTGCTGTGAAGAATATTAGAGCTTCGGAGCTGCCGAAGTTATCGTTTTCATTTTTTTTGATAATATTTTCGTCCATTTGGAGTTTTTAGCTGCGCGCCGAAATGTAGGCAAATTTTATTATTCTCTAAAAGAAAAACTACGCCTTAAAACCGCTGGCTTGAAACCGTCTTAAGATTCGTACGTCTAACACACAGTTGTTCAGAGTAAACCCTAAGAATATTTCCCGCATACGCGTTTCTTAGAAAATAATCGACCTGTTCTAATACACATACATACACATATGTTTGTAAAATTTACTATACAAAATTGCCACTCTGCTCAGTTGTAAATCACTTGTAAATAATGCGCTGTTGCAAAAGTTAAAAACACTTCACGGAAGACAACAACAATAAGAGCTAATAAAGTTACCGCAATGATATGCAACTTCCTGGCATTCTAACGCCTAACACACATGTTGTTTATGCGCATGACTAGGCATACGAGTGTATTCGTAGACACAAAGTACATGTTAAATAATGAAAATAAAATTTATTAGCGTTTAATTGTAAATATTAAAAATCAAATAATGAATAGTATGTGTTATAGAAGCATAAATCGTGGCACTCACCTTAACTAAGTAAACATATGTGAGGCAAACTGCTAATGTGGGGAATGGTGATGACATCATCGGCCAATCCTTCGTCCTTGAATCTGAAATGACACAAACAAGATCGAAACAACTTTAATGCGGATGTTGAGTTGAGGAGGAAATGTGGTGTTGTTGCTTAGTTTCGAAGCACCATATCATGCGAGAACTTTCATACCAGATCAAACAAAAGCGCATATAATTTGAATGTAATGCTGTTGACATTGATTTCAATTCAATCAATTGCACTAGGAAAAAGGTGAAGCCTAGTGGCATAAGTTAGTTTCGTCTTTACAATCACAGAAAAATATATATATATATATGTATATACAAACATCTAAAAAATATGTATTTGTTGTATTTCTAAAGCAGGTTGTGTAATATTTAGCTTATAACCAAAAAAAAAGGCGGAACTGATACAGAGCGTTTTTTAAAGACGGAATGCAGTTAACATTTTAGAAGCCCATTTTAAGTAAATTAATACAAATATAATTTTCCAAGCATTTTCATTTGAAAGTTTATTCTGGAGATTTCAATAGTTTCATTTGTAAGCTGCATGAAAAGAGTTCGCGAAATGTCGGATAGTCACTTGAATTTCCGTAAAATCAGTTTGTGCATATTTGAAGGCACTCAAAATTATATTTATAGCCTGAACAGTGTGTATTAAGTTAGCCACCATTTTTTTAACACCAATAAGATACAACCAATATGTAACCATTTCATAACCAAAACTCAAAATTCTGTTTCAAACTCCTGTTTCTGCAAACTTATGAAAAGTGTTGCTACGTTTTTTTGCATTGTAAGTTTTTTTCAAGCTCAGCGTGGTGAGCTGGGTTCATTTAGCCATGTCCGTCCTTTTTTTCCAAGAAGCCACTCATTCGTCGGAACCGTCGATATCGGACCATTATACCATATAGCTGCCATACAAGCTGATTGATCGGAATCAAGTGTTAGGTGCTGGAAGACTTTTTCATTTGACGAGATACCTTCGCGAAATTTTGAAAGAGTCCAATCTCCGAAGAAATTTTTCATATCACATCACTAAAGTATATAGAGGCTATACGAAGTGAACGATCGGAAGGAAGTTCTTGTAAGAAATTATTGTCTAAGTACATATCAATCAATTCGGGCCAAAATAAATAAAAATGTCCGGTTATCATTGAGCGGTAGCGATTCCCATACACAATAACGTGACGGTCTTGATCCTCATGGAAGAAGTACGACCCAATGACGCCGCCGTGTGGTTTGCTCCCTGAAGCAAGTAATGAGCCTCATCGCTGAAGATGACTTTTCAATATCATTTTCAAGTTTTTGCTCAGCTCACGAATATACGACGATTCTGGTGGTCAAGCGACTTCAATTCTTATAAGGATGTAGGCCAAGATCTTTTCGCGGAATTCGTGGATACCTCGCGAGCTATCAATCCATCAAAAACAGAAACCAATTGATGATGCTGAGTAGTATTTGGAGCTAATCAATCGTAATGGAACCGAATTTTTCAGTCGATAAGTGACAATAGATGAAACATGATGTCATCGTTTTACACGGGAGTCCATTTGACAGTCAGCCGAGTTAACTTTGAGGCTTTTTTGAGGCTCAGCACAAGTTGACTTAAAAAAAATTATATTGCAAAATTTTAAGAAAACAATAACCGAAGGTAACTTTATTGCAATCAAATTCAGTTTAAAAACTATAATAAAAAAAATTATAAAAAAAATTTAAAAAAAAAATTAGAAAAAAAATAATGCAATCAAATTTTATTTAAAAACTATAATAAAAAAAAAATTATAAAAAAAAATTAAAAAAAAAATTAAAAAAAAAAAAAATAAAATAAAAAAAATGTTTGGCTTAAATTTTTTATTCTTGACAAAATGGGCGGCTTCCTATAAAAGGTAGTTTTTTTGACGAAATTTACACTTCAGAATTTTTTTTTTTTCAAAATTGACTGAAGGCAGAATAAATGCAGCATTTCTGTGAGAAGATAAAACATTACAAGTAAAGTTTTTTTTAAAACCACGCTCTTACCAAGAAACTATTTGCCGCATTAACTTCATATTTTCTGAGTATATTTTCAAATACGATATACATATATGCAAAAACATCGATTTTTTCATTCAGAGGGTTACATTCCCCTTAGAAAGGTGTACGATTTCAAACAAATAAGTAACTCAATTCACACAAAAATGCAAAATTTAAAAAGTTGACAGCTACCCTAGGAATATAAAAAATACTACTCACACCTGCCTTAAAGCAATTCCAAAAATATATATTTAATTGCCAAATTAAAATTTAATATTAAACTTTATCACTACTAAAGTGTGCTTTAAATTTAAATGGCAGCATAAAGTGCAAAGCTGAACTCCATTATTTTATATCCAGCTTTAAGCTCACTTCAAGCTCGTAAACGTTTTATTTTTACGAATGTAAATTCGTAACAATTTTCGTCAATGATAAGTAAGTCGTTGACACTTGGCACCAAATATCTGTTTGCATATTCATTTTGCAGCCTTCGAACTAGGTTTTTTTATTTTATTTTATTTTTTTTTATTGGGGTGTTAATTGGACTAACCTTGAATGGCGTAAGCGTCTGATTTTTCTCTTGTTGGCCAATAGTTTACAAAATTTTCTCTTTTCTCCATCTACAAATTCGTTAATTTGCTTTGTTTTTGGAACCATTTGTGTTTGACAAACTACTTAAAAAAAAAAGTTAGCACATATGTAGTAATTAATAATAGCCCATGGTTCGCTCAATGTTGGCCATAGGTGGCACGGGCACATCATGAATACGCATTAGCAAACATGTGTAACACAAGCGCGGCTGTTACGAGCATGCAAAACATATGGTAAATGTAAACTTGGGCTTCACTGAAGATCAGCTCGCAAGCGGATATAGACAGAGTGTGTAGATATGTATGTATGTTTGGTAATACTTAATACCGATAAACGACGCTTTGATCTCGTTTGCCTGATGCTAAAAAAATGTGTATGTGGGGAAGAGAGAGAGAGAGACCGCTGTGACAGGAAAATTACAACACTAGGTGCCGCTGGAGTAGAGAGTTTCGATAACATATATTCCAAGTTGTTATTTTGGGTTTTGGAAAGAAATTAAGTAGGGAACTGCTACTTTAGACTTTCTGGATAATGTATTGTTCTCCCATTATACTCGGAGGTTGAATGAGGAACCCAAGAGCTCTGAGCATGGTTATGGAATATTTAAGATAAATATTTTGGGTCAGCGTATATGAAATTTGTTGGAACTATTAGCCAGACTCTTAAATTTTGATAATATACTAGCCAATGGCAGAATATGAAAGTAGAGGGTCTTACTGCTTTAGACATATTTAGATTGGATAGGAACTTCACGTCAGTTCGTTTCAAATCGGTATCAAGAAATCCTCTCTGCGTTTAAAAGATCAAATGACGAGAGACTTCGTTACACTTCGTGTTGAATCGGAACCAATTTCGAAGCGAAGAAAGTATTTTTTCTTATTATACTCGAAGGTTGAATGAGGATAACAAAGTTACTGAGCATAACTTTAATATAATTCGAGTTTAGACCAGGAATCCTAAATATTGTATACGTTGGCGTTGTATTTTCTGAAAAATAAAAGTTACTAAGTATATTCTACTGCTATACTAAACACTAGCTCTCTGCTGTTAAACCTAAACCTCTTCTACCTAACCTAAGCTAATAAACTCTCATATTTTTTTTTGGACATTTTTTTCAGACTGGCGATCAGAATATGCAAAATTAAGTTTCATAATTTCATTTCGGGAAAGTCCGAGAATTATGGACTAAAATAAACCAATAAACAGCCACAACAAGTCAATGCAGCCGACACACAAAAACAAACAAAGCACAGCACAATTATGAATACATGCCCTGCTGTCGCCATTTGACAATGCTGTCATTTGTCAAAAATCCAAAACGATCAGAATCGGCGGGTGCTTTGAATGCGAAATGTGTAAAGCAAGAAAGATGTTGAAATATTATATATAAAAAACTTAAACTTACATAATCGTAAATTTGGTAAGCGCACATACACACACACACAAACACATGTGTATATATGCAGGCAAATAACGCGCTTTGAATATTTGCTTGCAAAACTGATAAGACGACAGACAATTGTTGAGTTTTACAAACAGTTTACAGTTCTTTTCATGCCTTTGCTACATACTAATGCTTGTGGGTGCCAGGGCGTATGCGTAACCAACTTACGCACACACACAAATGCCTATTTATGCACTTTAGCGATTTTGCACAAATCTGGGTGTGGTTTTTGTTATATTTGTCGCCATGCCTCTTCAATATGGATTTGCTGCCACGATAACCGCTTGATTAATGGGCTTACAGTCAAACACACGTAACACACAGTGTTATTGCCGCACGACGATCGCGTATTCGCATGTTGACAAATTTTGAGACTGACAAGACGGCGCAATCAAATATATATTATATGGAATTGTGCTGAGTATGAGTGTAATCAACGCACCGAATATTTGAAGCTTGCTTACATATGTACAAATACACACAACGGTACGGCAAACATGTGTTGCTTCATAAGCTGCCGGCGATTTGACAGACATACATATATACTTAAATGTCTCTCCATATACAAATGTATGTGTGTTGTCACGTAGTGATTTACCTTTTAGCATTAAATATTTATATATTTTTTTTTTAGATTTTTGGCATTTTACTAATATTTGGTTGCTCTTTTGTAATAAAGCGCTCGATATAATGAAGCTATCGCAATGAATGGCATATTGGAGAAATGAGCATATCAGCAATACATATTTATTTCAGTTTAAACACTTATTTTAGAATAAAGAAACATCTTATCCGATTGCAAAATTGAAAAGGTATTAGACGATTCTTTTGAATAGGTCCATTATTCAGCCTGGCAATGTTGTTACAGAGTTACAGCTATATACTATAGTGGACTAAAATCGGCAGTTCCTGAAAATGGCTTCTTTGGTGAGAAAAGGATGTGTAAAAAAATTCAGATCCATATCTCAGAAATAACCCCATGAGAAATAGTCTAATAGTTTTAAATCAAAATTTCTTGGAATAATCGAATGTTCAAACTTTTCTTGCAATAATTTTGTTGTTGCACTTGCTGTGTGGCACGTAGCCAGGTGTTTTTGGAACTAGATTTTGTCAAGATCATCTTTATCCAATTGTGCCCATAAAAAGTTGGTAATCATCGAACTATACCGATCTCCGTTGACAGTAACGGTGTCACCAGCTTCCATCAGACTAAAAACCACACCAAAACCGTCAATTTAAGTGAATGCAATGGTTGTTCATGGATAATTTGTGAATTTTTTTCGGAACAGAATCAACAGATTTTTATTTACCGCACTACTTAGATGAAAGTGGGTCCCATCGGAGAAGGTGATTTTCGTAAAAAAATCGCTATGGTTTTCAAGTTGCTCCATAGCAAAATCTGGACGGTCGTCTAATGTCTTTAGTTCATGAGTGAGAACAATTTTATATTGATGCAAGCTCAAATCCTTTCTGAAAATCCGTTAAGTTGTGCTATGAGACAGTCCAAATTCTTCAGAACGTCTTGGAATCGACAAATTGCAGAGTTCGTTGTGGAACGTTTTTTTTTTTTGATAATAAAATTGAATCTATAATCCTTGTTCTTGCGCAAATATTTTCCTGATGAAATTGTATATATTACTGAATATAATAAAAAAAATCACAGGTGATATCATATTTAATATTGTCAAACGACATTTGGAAGTCATATCTTCCCTACCGAAAAACCCGGTATACTATATACCATATATAATAAGATGTGTCTAAAACTTTAGATCGATAACTCATTAACAGAGCGACTACTTCGCGTACACTCGTATGCAGACAGATGGACAGTAAGTGTCGAGTGCAGTTCTATGACAGTTGTTTCTTCGTTACTCCAAACTACTCGATTTTTATCTACAGAAATTATATATACAATTCGCTAACATTCTCCAAAAATATTTTGAAAACACAAACTTAATAGAGTTAAATGAAATCACTTTGAAGAATATCATCGGACAAAGGAAGCGGAGCAATCAAGGCTTAATAGATTACATGGGTTTCACGGTTTGGAAAAAAATTATATTGCCTTATCTAATTCTATAACATTTATAGAATATTGTGAATATTGTTAGATTCGAGTAATAGTTTTAGAGGTTCAGTTTAAAATAAGTATTTTTTTAAAGATGCACCTTTTTCCCGGCGGACTGTCTGAAATGACGACGTAACGGCTGGGTTTTGAATATTTCATTATATCTTTTGAAGGAAACGTGAGGACCCATGAAACCCCTTAAGGCGGCATTTCATTACTTTTCATTGTTTTACAGCTTCGGCAATTGCATATATTTTTATATATTTGTATGATATTTCTCTTCACTAAGATCTGCCATTTCATCTTTGAAAGATATATAAACTAATAACTAGTCGAAATTATTAAAGTTTAATACCGAAACTGGGTTCAGTGGCCTCAACTTTAAAAGCGATACGTCCAATTTATGGGCGTTAGTAGAAACATTTAAATCCACAGTACCGTGCAAAATGTGAATGAACCATGAATCACCATTGCATCCCGAAAAAACTACGGTTTGATGCGGTTTATGGGCCTACGGCGTCATTGGGCCGTACTTCTTCCGTGATGATCAAGACCAGCACGGTACTGTGAATGGGAATCGCTACCGCTCAATAATAACCGAATATTTTTGGCCCGAATTGGAGGATGTCACAATCGATTTATTGAAAAACAAGTTTAGTGAACGTGTTATCGCACGAAATGGACCAGCCGTTAGACTACAGGTATCTCCTGTGGGGATACTGAATTTTATGTCTGTGCTAACAAGCTGGTAACGATTGATGAATTTCGTACGAATGTCGAACGTGAAATTACAGCAGTATCGGCCGATCGAAAATTGAGTTCAGCGTCTGGACTTCTGCAAGCGAGACCGTGGTAGCCATTCAAAAAAAATCGAGTTCCATACATAATGGCATCGAATCTACTTTCACAGGAATAACGAATTTCTTTAATGTCCCGAACCGCTTTTGTTTTATTAAAAAAAAAAAAAAACTTTTGTATCACTCTTAATGAAAAACCCGTTATTACACCATTCAAGTTTTCATAATAGCAGCGTTCATTCATTGTTAGTAATATATTAAAACAATGTTTTAAAAATTCAGGAAATTTCATTAAATCAATTTTTTCTATGACAATTTTTTATACGAAATCCCTTTATAAAGCAAAAAGAAATCACCGACCACAGGGATTTCTATCTACGCTAATCTACCCTCCACCCTTTGTATTACATATTATTACATGTAGTTATCAATTAAGCGCTGCCGAGTCCTTTACACAAACACACACAGCACCACATACACACTGAAAGACTAACTGTTCACGAGGTACTTACCGCCATATGAGTCCATATATCTCTGCATACTGTCAATGTATTTCATAATTAAGGCCATTGTGCTAACGGTGCTAGTATTTGTCTATGCCGTGCCGGTTTGTACGTCGTGAGCTGCTAGTGTTTGCTGTTGCTGTTGCTCCTGTTGCAGTTGTTGTTGTTAATTATTGTAAGCTATACACGCCAAGTCAGATTCTCTCACTGATTCTTGCCACGGTGCTTGCAGCTGGGCTGGGCTGGGCTTTCAAGCTTGCTTGTTGCACGTTGACTTTCGCCGTTCGATTTTTATACGGTATACGGTACTTTAGTTTTTACAGTTTTTTCTTTGTTCCTGTTGTTGTTGCTTTACATATATAATAATGCTATAGCTTGTTGTAAATATGCTTGTTTGTGTTGTTCTTTGTGTCGTGGGTTGTTGCCGGTTACGTTGATTGTTTGGTGTTATCTGCAAATTGGTAAATTGTCAATAATTATTTAATTGAGTGTAAAACCAGACAAATTAACTACTGTCATTGTATATTTATATGATAATATTTGTATTTTTTTTCTGATACAGGAAATACTAATAAATATACACATACATATATGAGTACTAGATAGTAGACCTACAATGGCCACCTGGCAAGCCATACCTTTTCAATGGAGGTGCAAATAAATCAAATAGCTCACGCGATAAAAAAATGTCCCCGGGGTTCGGTGTTGGAGTGAAAAAGGGCGGTTCGGAGTTACCAATACCATTCATGTTTTTTACATGTTAGAATGCGACAAAGAACAGCAAAAAAACATGTGTATATTGATAGGCGAATTCTCTGAGTAATGTGTGTTTAATATATTGTGACTAAAAGGTACCTGGAAAATCATTCCAACGGACTCATGAGAGATGTCGATCTCTCTTGCTATTTCTCTAACACTAGCCTGATGATTTTCAAGCACCATATCCTTAATTTTTTAATACATATTTTCATCAGTTGAAGAGGTCGAAGGTCGTCCAGAACGAGACATGTTTTCAACGATACCTCGACCGTCTTTGAAGGCTTTATACCACTAGTAGGCTTGTGTTTTTGATAGAACTGAATCACCGGAAGTCTTTTCCAACATTTGTCATGATTTCGCACACGAAATTTGGTTAGAAATACAAAATTTTAGGCGAATTCTTTCTATCCATCGTAAAAATCGCTACGCACTTCTGAGATGTACCGACTTAAGCCGCTGCTGCAAACAAACTGGTTGACAGACCGCGCTCATTTCTTTGAAATAATAATTTAAATTTCAATTTTGGGGTACTTTTTTCTCACAATATATATAGTCAAAGAATGTTGGTAGGCACAAGTGGACTTTAATCGACGGCTCATTTATCGAAAGTTATCTAATCTCCGCTAAGGTTCGGAAAATAGTGGCAGTAGCAGTTCAAGGGGAACATATAACAATTCATAAACAATTTGCAGTTGACAATGAGTCAGTTCAACTTAAAAATTAATTTGTTAATATGTATACTCTAAACGAGCCGTATTAAGTTTGCCACAAAGTTTGTAGCACACAGAAGGTAGCTAAAAAGGTAAGAATGCTCCCCTTTGGACTCTATTAGCACCATTTCGATACGATAAGACCTTATATATGTTTTATTCTTGTGTTCAAGTCATTGGGTTCTTCAATGAAACTACTTCTCTTCATTATGCTTTCTGTTAATACAAGTAGACATTCAAGATTTGGTATCTGATAGATCCCATACGATGTCTGTTTTGTGATAAAACTGGGAACTCATAGAGAAAGAATGGTATATGTAATTAATCCTTAGATTTTGTCTTGTCATGATTTGACCATATCTGTTTCGCTATCCCGCATTTGCCTGTGGAATTCTATATATTTGGAGCTATTTGTTCACATTGTTTATAAAGCTTCCTTTTCTGCCATGGATTCGTCGAGAGAGGCTTCTAACTTAGTCAACTCGTCTGTTTTTTCGTTGGTGTGACCCAGTACCCAAGTGGACAAGTTGAGTTGACCTACCTTCCTACATTTGCTTACTAAGCTGTGAATGGTCTTTGGCGTCGACAAGGCTAGGCCTCCTCTACAGGCTCTCTATATCTAGTACTCTTGCCTGGAAGATGCTAGCTGAGTTTGGTAGACCGAAACGAATCTCTCTCGGAGGATATCCCTATCCATACACCGCAGCCTATTTGGCACCAGTTGTTATATATACAATTTTGTATACGCCATTTTCTTTCCAAGGAACTATTGTGTTTTAATCACCGATATTGGATAATATAGCATACAGCTGCCATACAAACTGACTCAAGTTCCTGCAAGGAACTTCCTTATTGAGTCCTGAATCCGCTTATTCTTGAAAAGTTCCAAGAAGATCTGAAGTTTTCGAGTCAAATGTTGTTCAGCGGTGAGGTACATTTCTGGCTCATTGGGTAAGTAAATCAGCAAATTGAGCAGATAATTTCACGTTTTGGGCCTGTCGATTGGCCACTGGGATCGTGTGATATTACACCATTAGACTTTTTCCTGTGAAGATATGTAAAGTCTAACGTTTATGCGGACAATCTAACTTCGAATCAGGCCTTGGAGCAAAATATCAGGCATGCCATTCGAAATGCTCGAGCAAGTCATCCATCGATTTGAAGTTTCTGTGTTTTATCTTCTAAAAAAGTGGGGAAGTATAAAAAGGTGACAATAAAATTGTTGAATATGCGGGATTTTGGTAAAAATTAAATGCTTGGTTCAATGCAAAAGTTATAAACCAATCAGAGCTAACAGTTGACAACAGAGCAATTAAAGACTAAGTACAAATCAAAAAATGCAAACAAGTTTTCTGAGTGTAGAAAATATTACAAATTTTACATATTCTGGTTGCAAAAATAATTAAGGCGACAAAATTTGGAAACTAATAAAAAACTGGCTATTTAAATCGTCAGAAATTAAATTTTATTTTAATATCTAATTCAATTATTTTATTTTTATTAAATTTCTTGTCATCACATGTCATTTGTGAACTTTTTAATTGTGCATATTTTTTGCTCATCAACTTTTAATTGAGCCCATACTTTCAGCAAGCACACCTAACCGAAATGTTTGCTCACCACCGTTAACGGTGTGTTGCTGCCATTTGTTTAGCGACCACCTGCGTTGCGGAATAATAATAATTATTTTTTACGGCCAATTTCACGCCATAAATCTAATTGATAATCGAAGCGATAATCTGGTATAAACGTTTCAGACTTAATTGAATTAAAGGCTGAACAGATTTTTATGACCAAAATTCAACATAAAGTGCATATTTTGCATTTAGACTTGTTTTGGGTAAAATTTGGTATTTTTGAGAATAAAAAGAGCATAAAAAAATTGGAGAATAAACTAACAGACTTTAAGTATATGTATGCAAGCAACAGTTTTTGATTGGATTTAATGAAAATTTTAATCATAAGTATTATTAGAGTCACAACAATGATAACGAGCCGACATCGGCCAGTCCATAAAGTGAAGAAATCATAGTAAGCGTTAATAAGCAGAAAATTCCATTGAATCGATTTAAAATTTCCAGGCGCTGAGTGTCGCAATGAGCAGATAAACCCAATTTGATTAGGCCCTGCTGCGTACATATACATCTCTAAGCACCTGCATTTAGCTACGTTTTGCTAAACAAACATACCTGCTGGGCGTGTAGTTGGTATTTCCATTGGAGGAACACTATTTTATTATCTTAATATTTATTTTATTTTGATAAAAGTGTACCTTAGACCTTTAGTGTATGCAGGTATTGATAAGTCTCGAGTTCTGACGGTAAACGCGTTTTTTATAGTTTTGTGCTTGTTTATTTAAAGTTTCCACCATGATTATTGTGATTTTTTATTCATGCCACAATTATAGTATAGGACAGTGCAGAGATGTTCAAATATCAAAAAATATAAATATAACTGTAATATACATTTGCAAATACATTGCTATATATTAGAT
The DNA here is from genome assembly GCF_023373825.1 of Bactrocera dorsalis. Classification (NCBI taxonomy): domain Eukaryota; kingdom Metazoa; phylum Arthropoda; class Insecta; order Diptera; family Tephritidae; genus Bactrocera; species Bactrocera dorsalis. The sequence continues at coordinate 10,331,913 of NC_064304.1, read as the reverse complement.
ATGAACAAGGTAACAAAGGTTCGGAAAATATGACGTTGTATTTCGAAAGTAAGTAAGTGAGTAAATCTCTCAAGCTTCTTACATTAGACCCTGAGGTAATAGATAAGGAAGATATATAACTGAAGACATATTTTGGAAGTATACATATATAAAGAAAATAGAAAAAAAAGTTTTAATTATAGTATAAACATATAACGGGTTATCCAAGTATATGCATTTTTTTTCAAAAGTATTCTTTTGACTGATTACGCGTGAGTCGTCGTTTCTGTTATTTTTCTTCAGTATTGTTTTGAATTTCATAAGGGAAAGACTTACGCCTGAAAAACTTTTACAAATCGTTCAACTTTATTATGAAAATTTACGTTCTGTAAAGAATATGTTTCGCGTACATCCCTCAACTTATGATCAACATAATCGGCTTTCTGAGCGTCCTATTCGCACCACCGTCTCTCATCTTGAGACCCAGTATTCATTAGTGGATAATATTTGACCGAATAGACCACATCAAGTAGAAAATATAGCAACCGTAGCTGAGAGTGTACACAAAAACCGTGGAGAATCGATGCGGTACCGATCGCAGCAGCTCGGACTGACGTATGGAACGACTTGAAATCTTAAATTTAAAACATACAGCTTGTGCAAGAGCTGCCACTCGACCTTCCTAAATGATATCGCTTCTTTCTATAGGCTTTTGAAAAGTTCCAAGAATATCCGTCGTTTTCGAGCAAACTTTGTTCAGCGATGAGGCTCATTTCTCCAAAGAGGAGTGCTATGGAGCTCGCATTTGATTTCGGAAAAAACCAAAAATCTCAAACAAGGACAAAATGCGCAAAAGAACTTATCAAATTGTCTGCTGCCTTCTAATCTCAAAACCTGACACATCGTCACAGTTCAGCGCACACAAGCGATAAAAGATAATAAATAAGTATATGCGCTATAATCACATCAGGCACAGCAAGCAGCATATCCATTATCATCACCATTATGCTGCGGGCATTGTGCGAATGTTGGGATGCGTCGCACTTTCGGCGGAAGAAATGTGTGTTTGCGCCACATGTGTCAATTGTTGTTGACTTGCCATCAATCTGTTGCACGGCGAATAAGGTCAAGGGCGGAAAGGTTTTCGTCATTTGCAAGCACCAGCAAGCAACAGATTAGCAAAAGCAATGAAATGGAATTGTTGCTTAGTAATGACTACAAGCAAATGTGACTGTGTACGTAATTTTCTCTTACACTCGCAAGAATTTCAGTTTAGCTTGTTTTCTTGCTTTCGCTTTCTTCACTCTTCAACACCTTTGTGTGTGTCGGCCGTCGTTGCAACGTCATGCTTTTGCTATGCAAAACGGCACACTTCAAGACTTGCATATACATACATACATGTGCATGAGTGTGTGTAGATGTACGCACATATAATGATGGTTCACTGCACTGACACTTGGTTACAGCATAATTTTTGCACTCGTTGCAACCTTCAATGCTTTACACAAATAAGTGCAACAGTTGCCACATTGAGCTCTGCTAAATTGCATGCCGTTGTATGTAGAGCAATGCCTATAATAAACAATGTAAGGAAAATACCAGGGACGGTGGGGGCTTTAAGTAAGCTGGGTAAGCGCGCTGCAGTGCCGTTTTGTTTGGTTAATTTGGTCAAAGTCACAAATGTGCTGAGTCGGACAAATTTTCTGTTGGCTACTCGTCGGCTTGTGGATACTGATGCATGAGCAATTGTATATATGTATTGATATTTAAATAGTTGTGTATACAAGAAGTGGCATTTTGATGGTTAACAGAACTTGATTGCGTATTTTTAAAATACTTAGTTTGGATATATGTATGTATATGTACATTCATATATACATATCTGTGGAATATACATACATATGCTTTCATATAAAGTAGTTGTGAATACTAATTGCTGTTCTGCCGTTTTAGCACCAAATATGGTAAATACCGTTAACTTTTGTAAAACTATATCCATTTCTACATATAATATACCTTTAGATTTCAACTTTGTATCAAGTTTTGAAGGTACTTCGTCATTAAATGCTTCATCCAGCTTTTTTCTCCCATATTTTACTCTCATATGTGCCTCAAAAGCGCTGAGAAGTTCTATATCATTCGAGATATCAATGCTAGCATAACATTTTATAAACTGATCATTTTCAGAATATATAAATCGATTTTCGAATTTTCGAGATTATGTCTTCGAAGCTTTCTCGTATGAGAATAGTTTCAGCGAGCACCTCTGGTAAACAGACGATGCAATTAGACTTCACCGAACACTTAAACCGAATATATCGAAGTGGCAAAGTAAAAATTAAGTATAGCTCTACTACTGTGGCTGCTTACACAGAAGCATGAGCCTTGAAATCAAACGCAGAACCACTTTGGCCAACATGTGTCACTTTGGACTGAGTAGGCCATTGAAAAGTAAAGTCCTCACGCGACGAACAAAGGCCAAACTTTTCAAGTCCGTCATCATACCCGTACTGCTTTATGGTGTCGTGACACTGACATCATCTGATGAATCGGCCTTGCGGGTGTTCGAGAGAAAGGCTTTGCGGAAGATTTATGGTCATTTGCATTAGCAACGGCGCTGGTTAGGTCAAGTCTTCCGAATGCAAGAGAACACAGTAAAGAGGAGTAAGAATAAAGCATCTACCGGGTCTCTCTCTCTCTCAATCGTTAAAGAAGGGTAAAGTAAATATGTGTTTATTACACTTTTCTAACTTGGAGCCAAAAAATTCTTGTCACAAATTAGTTTTTTTTCTAAAAATTAGCAATTCTAATTTTACGCCTTTGCTCTCCGAACTGTAGAGTTCTTAAAACACGAAATAATGGTATATTTATATGAATAGCTTTAAGTTAGAACATTATGCGATCTTCAGTGTTGTTGGCATGCTGTTTATATCCTTCATTCTTTGATTGTAACAGTAATGGTTACAATATTAAAATATACTACTGTATCTCTCACCTGAGCCCATGCATTTAACACAAACAGAGTCTTAATAGCACTAGGGGGTTCTCAATGTTGAGCAAAAGTTGAAAGCTTATTGAATTGGCCAAAATTGGTCTCTTAAACTTGCGACAAAGTTGATAAAAATGCATATTGAGTTCAGTTGATATTATCTTCAGTTTATGCCAAAGAAAATATTTTTTTTACAATCTTACATAAATCAACATTTCTTGTATCAATTTGTATGAATGTGTATAACAGTTGATTTAATGCAGCCTTGGCTTTGTTCAAACAACAGCAACCAATTACATTTTAATGCATTATAATTGCATTATAAATCAAATGCTTTTGCTTTGATAAGAAAATTGCCACAATCTTGAATTATGGTGACATAGAAATGCCGAAGGAATGTGTAAAAGCGCTGATAAAGTTACGAATTTTGTAGCCAAAAAACTAATTGTGATAAAATATTTTTTTTAACAGCGTTATTGAAACTTTTTTTTAAGAGATAGCAAGAAATCAAAAAGCAATAACGAATGTTAAAGCAGAGTAAAGACCATTCATATTTACATATACACTGCCGTATAACATTTCTCCATAGAACTCGTAGTTTGTCAGTAAATCGAGACAACTTTTAGAAATTCATCCCGTCCTTTCCGAACTGGTTTTTGAGAAGTTTTCTTTACATGCAGCTACTTATCAGCAGATACCGGCAAATTATGTCTCCTTTACTGTTTGCTATTTTATCCTTCGTTTGGGTTTCAATAAAATAGTTTCTTTTTTTTTCAAAAATTAACCAAATTTTTTTGGATCCAAATTTCACAGATATTCAACTCAACCAGAAACACATACCTTTAGTCAGTAGTGCTTATTGTTTTAAGCCTTTCAGCTTAAGTCTAAAAAAATAATAATAAGACTAGCTATCTTATTTAGCACATCAGACAATCAGTCAGTACTGAAAGAAAAATATTATTCAACGAGCAAAGTTCACTTCCAAATATTATGCAAATAATATGTATGTATATAAATAAAGCGGTATATAAGTAAAAATAATTTTTGGCGAGTGTTTACTTACATACAAATGTACATATTTAAATATTTTAAATACTATATATTAGCATACGTAATATTTAAGAATTAAGTACTTATAACTGTGCCAGAAATAGATGCAATAATTATCATTTATAAAATTTCCAAGCAATACACACATATAGGCAAACATACATATGTATAATCTATATACACACATATGTACATCTTCTCGTATGCACATTTTTATGTCATAACCATCATAACCCAAAACATAGCATTAACGCATGATTTATAAATAAACAAAAAATTTGTGAATAAAACCAAAAAAAAAAATACAAAAATAGTAGAAATATGCAAGTGTGTGTGTATGTAGCACATTTGACGTAATTTACACAGCAAAAGAGCAGACGACTAGATAAATCAGCTAATGCAAGACTTCATAAACACACATATGTACATACATATGTATATGTACATATGTCTGTGCTGTGGCATTTGCGTATGTATCTGCATGTAGTCTATGGCACAGTGTGTTGAGCGCGTAAATGCGGCAGCAATCATTGCGGCCAGTATACAAATGATAGGTGGCGATGGCGGTGATGCCCCACCAATGCCAACTGTTGCCACCGCTCAACGCCAACACAAAGTATTCAGCATTTAACACTTCTGCCAAAAGACGAGCGCAACGCTCGTTGGATGCTCATGTATGTATGTATGTAAATGCTTGTTCGTTTGTAGTAGCTTATTCGGTTAGGTGTTTATGTGGCCAATGAAGAGTGAAAAATGCACAGTGAGCAATTTGGTGGAGTATTAATATGCTGGAAATCGTATAAGTAGTCGAAAAAGTCTTTTCGTATTTCTAAACAAATTTTAATTCATTTTCTTTTGTTTTTGATTAAATGAAGCTTAAAATCTAACTTTTCCAACATTATATGGCATGACACAATGTGATTAGCAGCACCGGAGATATACGACTGCAACGACATCTTTTGACAAAATACGAAAAGACTTTTTCGACTACCCAATACTTATATGTCAACATTTTCTTTATTTTTTTCAAATCTAAGTTTCTTTATTTCATTTATATATTATTTCATAGAAGCTGGTGTATAGTGGGGTCTATTTTGGCATTTTCCGAGAAAATTTACCATCTATGTCTTTTTTATACCATCAGAAAGCAGTGATTTTCATAAACTAAGGCCTACCGAGTTTTTGAAAAAAAATTAAAAATTGAAGGGAGCATTTTTGAATGAAACAAATAGGGTTTTCGGGTTTAAATTGAAATAAAGTTTCTTTCTAAGTGTTTTAAATAAAAATTTACCGTGTGTTTCCAACATAAGTTTACACCAAATTATGAGAAAATATTTCTTTTGTAAAATTTAAATAAAAACTTAAACGCGCGATTATTTGATATTTTGACATATATTTTGAGGTTATGTAAAAAAAGTCAATCTGCATATATTATAGAACTTTTCGTTAACTACAACATTGTCACACAACTTTCTTCTATAGCAGTCGTAGTTTTGCTAAAAATCGAGTTAAACCTGTTTGAACACTAAAAAAGTATTTTTTTATTTTAAAATGTACGAAATATATTTTTTTTTAGATTTATATAATTTATATCAATAATTAATTGCTTTACTCGAATTTTTTGTTCGTAATGCAATAATAACCACTTGAATATTGCACAATAAATATCAAAAAATAAAAATCATCATGCTGTGGCTTGCTGGGTTACACTCTGTGTTCGCGTGTGTGTGCGCTTGAAAGGAACACCGAGAACTGAAGCCAAATTGAAATTAATAATTTAGAATGTTTTATATTTCCACACCAGCCCCCATTTCGTGAAAAAGAACAACAAAAAATCTAAACTTGACAAACATACAAAAAATTAAAATGACATTTATTTAAATTTTCATGTGCTCATATATTATTTATGTGCTTAGGCATGTGTTATACACACATAATGAAGCAATAAGTACAAACATAACGGTGCGCGTCACTTAGCCATTTCGGCAGTCAGGCAGCTTAATTTAAACACACACACACATACAAGCGCACCACTTTGATATGCAATAATCACGAGATAACCACAAAAGTGGCGCGGGCTTAGGTGACAAGCTGCGGCGCCGTTGGAGAGGGTGGACAGCAGCACTGACTGACTGACTGTCAGCAACGCGACGCATCGTTACGAGTATGTGGGTGTGCGGCACAGAAGATATTATCGTGGCGAGTAAATAATGTAAATCCCCGCGCACACTTAGTGACGGAAATATCATTCTGATTATTATACTATGCAGCTAACGTGCTGACGACACGACGACGGCCGCGCTGACAGACAACGGCTCCAGCTGATAGTATGTAAACATTGTTTGCATGCGAAAAAGTGGGAGTTGCCAGCACATACGAATACACAAACATATTTACAGCTTCGTGTGAGAATGTGCTGAGGCCGCTGTTAGCCCCACCACATCCACATTGCTGACTTTCTAATTGAACGTGCAGCGCTCCCTCGCTCCTGAAACAATTTATCATGCCGCCTCACTATAGCCAAAGAGCATAGGTTGCTCACTGGTCTTGCCCAAACTCATCTCCAGCTCTCATGCTCATCTCAGCGCGTTGACGAAACGTCTACGGCCGCATCGTGTCTATTTTTATATGCCACCTCCTTTACCCCTCACGTTTGTGGCAGTCATTCGCTCATACTCAATTTTGTTCTATGCGCGCTCTCGGTGTTTTTTGTTGCAATAGTGAGCGAAAGAAAAAAAAAATGAAAAACGTGCAATCACGTGCAAAAGCGTCGACTCATTCTGATGATGATGATTTCAAATATTTACAAACAGTTTGTATGAAATAGCATCGCGTAATTTTTATTTTTGCATACAATTACTATTTATTATACTCGTGGTGAATTTCCTAGGTGCAATTGTAAGTTTCTGTGGAAATCGTGCTTTACATACAATCTTGTTTATTATTTGAATAATTATACTTTATTTATATGTATATATAGTAAGTAAGATTTTTCAATTAACGGCAAATCTCATTAGAAAAGTAAAGGACTTTGAACGGAGTCATTAAAAGGCCTAGTGTTTTTATATTCCCTGATAATTGTGTTGGTTTTTGGCGAGCTGAAAAATCAGCGTAGTAATTCCAGAGAGATTAAAGGTAACTAACGGCAAAACTAAAGGTGATTTCGAAGAAATAATGCAAGGTTGTTGAATAAAAGCGTAAACGACTGCAATATTTTATTATGAAGGAGCCTATATTTCGCGATTTATGCTCTGTCAAGTACTTGTAGAAATAACAAATCTACCAGAAAGATGGTTCTGAACTTCAGATATCATTATGTTAATTGTTAAATCCCATTAAATTTCCTGATGATCAAATTGATCAATGTATTCAACAGACATTTTAATAGCTATTGACTTTCTAATAAGGAAGAGTTGATAATGCTACAGCCCTTGAATAAAAAAATTGAACTAATTAAAGTTAATAATTGAAAATGTTGACATTCTATTCCGAAGAAACTATTATAGACAGCCGATAAGACATGGGTTTATAAGTGAATAGTGAAAATGTCAACAAATTATGAAAATGACGGGGAAAACCGAGACACCCGAAACTGAAAAAACCAACGTACGAAGCCGCTCAAAACATCCAGGTGATGACTCATTGTTTTCTGTGTTTAGATGTTCGGTGGTTTAGTTGCATCCTCATGAATTTTGATTTCCCCAGGGAAAAAATTGAATATCGGTCAATAATTTCTATTTGCCGCTTCAAATCAAAGATGAGGCGTGTATGTGACGTTAGAACATCCATCAAAAAATTTTGGCCGGAATGTGAAGCAACAAATAATGAGAACGTCCTGGCGTACCACGATGTAACCACTAACGTAACTGTCGCTAAACGAGCCAGGATTGGGACCGCCGGATAAAGTTAGCGTAAATAGCTGCAATAT